>NC_068432.1:20064619-20364619 GCF_023373465.1 Oncorhynchus keta | reverse complement strand
ATGGCTGCCTAAATATGGTTCCCAATCAGAAACAACGAAAATCACCTGCCTCTGATTAAGAACCGCCTCACGGCAACCATAGACTTTCCTAGACAACCCTACTCAGCCACAATCCTAATACCTACTAAAACCCCAATACAAAAACACACCACAAAATAAACCCATGTCACACCCTGGCCTGACCAAATAAATGAAGACAAACATACATACTTCGACCAGGGCGTGACACTCAGTTTGGCAGTGCGGCCAGCTCTAGGAAGCGTCTTGGTGATTCCAAACTTCTTCCAGTTAAGAATGATGGAGGCCACTGTGTTCTTTAATGATGCAGACATTTTTTGGGAACCCTTCTCCAGATCTGTGCCTCCACAAAATCCTGTCTCGGAGTTCTACAGACAATTCCTTCAACCTCATGGCTTGGTTTTTGCTCTGGCATGCAGTGTCAACTGTGGGATCTTATATTGACAGGTATGTGCCTTTCCAAATCATGTCCAATCCATTGAATTTACCACAGCTGGACCCTAGTCAAGTTGTAGAAACACTGAGGATGATCATGGTAAACAGGATGCACCGGTTCTCAATTGAGTCATATAGCAAAGGGTCTGAATACTTACGTAAATAAAAATGTGCAAACATTTCTAAAAACCTTCTTTCACTTTGTCATTGTGGTATTGTATGTAGACTGATGGAAAAAATATATATTTTAGAATAAGGTTACAACATAAAAAAGGTGGGGAAAAGGGATATGAAAACTTTCCGAATGCAGTGTGTGTGTGTATATGTACAGTTGAAGTCGGAACTTTACATACACCTTAGCCAAATACATTTAAAGTCAGGTTCACAATTCCTGAAATTTAAGCCTAGTAAAAATCCCTGTCTTAGGCCAGTTAGTATCGCCACTTTATTTTAAGAATGTGAAATGTCAGAATAATAGTAGAGAAAAATATATTTAAGCTTTTATTTATTTCTTTCATCACAATCCCAGTGGGTCAGAAGTTTTCATACACTCAATTAGTATTTGGTAGAATTGCCTTTAAAATATTTAATTTGGGTCAAATGTTTTCGGTAGCTTTCCACAAGCTTCCCACAATAGATTAATTTTGGCCCATTCATCCTGACAGAGCTGGTGTAACTGAGTCAGGTTTGTAGGCCTCCTTGCTCACACACGCCTTTTCAGTTCTGCCCACAAATGTCCTATAATATTGAGGTCAGGGCTTTTTTTATTTGATTTTTTTACCTTTATTTAACTAGGCAAGTCAGTTAAGAGCAAATTCTTATTTTCAATGACGGCCTAGGAACAGTAGGTTAACTGCCTGTTCAGGGGCAGAACGACAGATTTGTACCTTGTCAGCTCGGGGGTTTGAACTTGCAACCTTCCGGTTACTAGTCCAACGCTCTAACCACTAGGCTACCCTGACCACTCCAATACCTTGACTTTGTTGTCTTTAATAGATTTTGCCACAACTTTGGAAGTATGCTTGAAGTCATTGTCCATTTGGAAGACCCATTTGCGACCAAGCTTTAACTTCCTGACTGATGCCTTGAGATGTTTCTTCAATATATTTACATAATTTACTTGCCTCATGATGCCATCTATTTTGTGAAGTGCACCAGTCCCTCCTGCAGCAAAGCACCCCCAAAACATGATGATGCCCCCCTGTGGGATGGTGTTCTTCGGCTTGCAAGCCGCCCCCTTTTTCCTCCAAACATAAAGATGGTCATTATGGCCAAACAGTTCTATTTTTGTTTCATCAGACCAGAGGACATTTCTCAAAAAAGTACTCTCTTTGTCCCCATGTGCAGATACAAACCATAGTCTGGCGTTTTTATGGCGGTTTTGGAGCAGTGGCTTCTTCCTTGCTGAGCGGCCTTTCAAGTTGTCGATATAGGACTTGTTTTACTGTGGATATAGATACTTTTGTACCTGTTTCCTCCAGCATCTTCACAAGGTCCTTTGCTGTTGTTCTGGGATTTATTTACACTTTTCGAACCAAAGTGTCTCTTGGAGAGAGAACGTGTCTCCTTCTTGAGCGGTATGATGGCTGCGTGGTCCCATGGGGTTTATACTTGCGTACTATTGTTTGTACAGATGAACATGGTACCTTCAGGTGTTTGGAAATTGCTCCCAAGGATGAACCAGACTTGTGGAGGACTACACGTGTTTTTCTGAGGTCTTGGCTGATTTATTTTCATTTCTCCATGATCTCAAGCAAATATGCACTGAGTTTGAAGGTAGGCCTTGAAATACATCCACAGGTACACCTCCAATTGACTCAAATGATGTCTGGAATTTTCCAAGCTGTTTAAAAGGCACAGTCAATTTAGTGTATGTAAACTGACCCACTGGAATTGTGATACAGTGAATTATAAGTGAAATAATCTGTCTGTAAACAATTGTTGGGAAAATTACTTGTGTCATGCACAAAGTAGATGTCCTAACCGACTTGCAAAAACTATAGTTTGTTAACTAGAAATGTGTGGAGTGGTTGAAAAACGAGTTAATGACGCCAACCTAAGTATGTAAACTTCAACTGTATCTCAAGCTTAAACGGAGAGATTTTGATGGGAATTCTTTGTATTATGTTACATAGATTGACGCACCGGAGCCTCAATAGACGCTTGGGGTTTTTAATTTTTGGTTGACAAGATTAGCAAAAATTTAGGCATGACATGCAAACAAACGCTGAGCCTTCATCTTCATGCATAACGGGCCAAATGATGAAAGACTGTAGCAATAAATTCCGCAAAGCTAGTGTGGAATAGTTTAAAAAAATATTGCCATCGATAAAAAGGACAAACCACCTGGAACCGACAACCTGGATGGTAAATTACTGAGATTGTGGGAGCTGTTATGTTAGATTTCAGTGGAGCATAACATATTGCTGAAAAAACATAGGTGTTATGGATTAACATCCTCTGCTTTATCATGGATGGACAGTTACCTATTCAATCGAACAGAGGGTTTTCTTTAATGGAACCCTCTCTAATGAAAATTTGGTGCAGTGTGGTGTGCCGCAGGGCAGCTGGCTTGGACCATTATTTTTTCTGTGTTTACTAATAACCTTCCACTGACCTTGAATAAAGCCTGTGTCTATGTACGCTGACAACTTCACAGTATACACATCAGCTGCAACAGTAAAATAAGTAACTGACACTCAATATAGATCTCCAGTCAGTTTTATAAATCGGTAACTAGCAATAGGCTGGTGCTAAAAACTAAAAAGCATAATTTTTAAGACAAATCCCTCGCTTAACCCTAAACCTCATCTGGATCTATTCTTGAATTGAGCAAGTTGAAGAGACTAAACTGCTGGGTGTCACCCTAGATAGCACACAATCATGGTCAAAACATATAGACTCAATGGTTACTAAAATGGGAAGAGGTCTCTCCATGATAACGTGTTGCTCTGCTTTCTTGATATTTCAGCTACAGGTCGTACAGGCCCTAGTTTTGTTGCACCTGGACTACTGTCCAGTTGTGTGGTCAGGTGCAGCAAGGAAGGACATAGGCAAATTGTAGTTGGTCCAAAACAAAGCAGCACATAGATGTACACGGAAGGGGTATGTCAATCTCTCCTGGCTCAAAGTTGAGGAGAGATTGACTGTCACTATTGATCTTTGTGCGAGGTGTTGAGGGTACCGAACTGTCTGTTCAAGCAGTCGACACATCAGTATCACACAAGACACCACAAGTTCTCAATGGGATTAAGGTCTGGGGAGTTTCCTGGCCATGGACCAGTTATCACTTTTGCCTCATGGAAATGCGCTCCATCATGCTGGAAAAGGCATTGTTCGTCACCAAACTGTTCCTGGATGGTTGGGAGAAGTTGCTCTTGGAGGATGTGTTGGTACCATTCTTTATTTATGCCTGTGTTCCTAGGCAAAATTTGAATGCGCCCACTCCCTTGGCTGAGAAGCAACCCCACACATGAATGGTCTCAGGATGCTTTACTGTTGGCATGACACAGGACTGATGGTAGCGCTCACCTGGTCTTCTCCGGACAAGCTTTTTTCCAGATGCACCAAACAATCAGAAAGAGGATTCATCAGAGAAAATGACTTCACCCCAGTCCTCAGCAGTCCATTCCCTGTACCTTTTGCAGAATATCAGTCTGTCCCTGATGTTTTTCCTGGAGAGATGTGGCTTCTTTGCTGCCCTTCTTGACACCAGGCCATCCTCCAGAAGTCTTTGCCTCACTGTGCGTGCAGATGCACTAACACCTGCCTGCTGCCATTCCTGAGCAAGCTCTGTACTGGTAACTGCTCTCCTTGAAGTTCTTGATGATCCGATAAATGGTTGATTTAGGTGCAATCTTACTGGCAGGAATATCCTTTCCTGTAAAGTCCTTTTTGTGCAAAGCAATGATGACGCCACATGTTTCCTTGCAGGTAACCATGGTTGACAGAGGAAGAAGAATGATTCCAAGCACCAGCCTCCTTTTGAAGCTTCCAGTCTGTTATTCAAACTCAATCAGCATGACAGAGTGACCTCCAGCTTTGTCCTTGTCAACACTCACATCTGTGTCAACGAGAGAATCACTGACATGATGCCAGCTGGTCCTTCTGTGACAGAGCTGAAATGCAGTGGAAATGTTTTTTGGGGGATTCAGTTAATTTGCATGGCAAAGAGGGACTTTGCAATTAATTGCAATTCATCTGATCACTCTTCATAACATTCTGGAGTATATGCAAATTGCCATCACACAAACTGAGGCAGCAGACTTTGTGAAAATTCATATTTGTGTCATTCTCAAAAATGTTGGCCACGTCTGTAGTGCTATGTATAATTTATGCATATTATGTATTTTATTTGTTATGTTGTTTCCTGTTTGGACCCCAAGAAGAGTAGCCGCTGCCTCGGCTGCAGTTAATTGGGAATCCTAATACAAAATAAAAATGATTCAAATAGGCTACATGTAATACTTTAGGCTTATATGATCCACTATTACTCGCAACCTTCAAAAACAACCACACGAATGTGATAGAGGAAAGAAAGGTAAACTAACGATGTAATGGAATGATACATTTAGGCTATAAATTTAAAGGAAACTAAAAATCACTGCACTAAAGTGGCAGTTATTAAGTACTGTATGTGGTTATTACTGACAGTGGCTACAGATAGTGGCTAATATTTAATACAATATGATAGAAATCGTTAAAAATATATATATATATATATATATATATATATATATATATATATATATATATATATATATTTAAAAAGTCTGGGCGGTAAGGGGGAAACTCACCTCATCCAACACCACCTGGGTTATGCACAGCATCCTATTTTGTGGCAGAATGCTCACCACACAAAGTGGAGAGGAGTGATATATGCCAATTAGGAATGAGGGGGATGATTAGGTGGCCATGATGGAATAGGCCAGGTTTGGAATTTAGCCGTGACACCGGGGTTAACACCCCTATGTGATATTTAGTGAGGACACCAGTTTAACATCTCATCAGAAAAACAGCACCCTACGCAGAGCAATGGTCCCCTTCACTGCCCTGGGATCTACTTAGACCAGAGGGAAGAATGCCTTTCCAGCAGCATCTGGTCTCCCATATAATTATGTAAAATATATGCAACAAATTCTCCACTAACAGGTTTGTTCCAACGCACCGCACCACAAGCAACGCATAACTGCATACCGATTACTGACTTATCATCATGGTTTGCATTTTCAACACCACAATCAAGTAGAATATGTCAAATCTCGACAAACAGAAAATACTCCCTACTCAGTATTAAAGGCTTGATTTGACAGTCTCAGAATGTCATTAAACCTTTATGTTTAGTAACAGATGGATTCAGTTTGGATGCTGGAATTATAATCGAGTGGAATGGATGAGCTTCCAAAGTATCCTGTAGGCTAATCATATTAAAACATTATGACTAGTTGTGTTTATGCCTCACACAAAAAGGTAATACATTCTAAAAGTTAAATGACAAATATGTAGGCCATATTGAAGCATTCGGTTCTAGGTCAAGGAATAGCCTCTCGGATCGGAAAGGAGGAAGAACGAGTATTAAGCTTTCCTGATTAACTGGGCTTGCTGGGAGCATAGGCCACAGGACGACTTTGGTGAAGGATGATCATAACAGACAGCGCATCAGTATCACAAGTAAAAATACAGCCAGACTGTCCTGCTACTGTAACTTTCTATAATCTGTCGAGAGTAGACTCGCAACTGATCCAAATGGAATGAAACATTCAAATAACAGGGCTTTTGGTAATTATTCAAATGACATTTTCACTGCAGTTTACAGGCTAGAGAATTGTACTCACTTGAAAACAATAATGCAATTTGTCATTGGATTTTGGTGTTGTAGGCTAGTCTAATTAGTATAATTGTATTGTCCCGAAAGAGCAATAGGGGAGCTTTTTAAATGACCTGTCTTCACTGTTCTTTCATGTGCAATGACGCACCTGGCCTCTCCGCTTGTGGATGGATATACAGTGCATGGATATACAGTGCATTCGGAAAGTATTCAGAACCCTTCGCCCTTTTCACATTTTGTTACATTACAGCATTATTCTAAAATTTGTTAAATAAAAATTCTCCACAATTGACACACAATACCCAATATTGGCAACGCAAAAACAAGTTTCGAAATGTTTGCAAATGTATAAAAACAGAAATAACGCATTTACATAAGTATTCAGACCCTTTGCTATGAGACTCGAAATTGAGCTCAAGTGCATCCTGTTTCCATTGAGTTTGCAAAAAGGCACCTAAAGGACTCTCAGACCATGAGAAACAAGATTCTCTGGTCTAATGAAACCAAGACTGAACTCTTTCGCCTGAATAACAAGCATCATGTCTGGAGGAAACCTGGCACCATCCCTACGGTGAAGCAGGGTGGTAGCAGCGGCAGGGACAGGGAGACGAAAGATGAATGGAGCAAAGTACAGAGAGATCCTTGATGAAAACCTGCTCCAGTGCGCTCAGCACCTCAGACTGGGGCGAAGGTTCACCTTCCAGCAGGATAACTGCCCTAAGCACACAGCCAAGACAATGCAGGAGTGGCTTCGGGACAAGTCTCTGAATGTCCTTGAGAGACCCAGCCAGAGCCCAGGTCTTGAACACATCTGAAAAACTGAAATTAGCTATGCAGCGATGCTCCCCATATAACCAGACAGAGATTGAGAGGATCTGCAGAGAAGGGAGAAACTCCCCAAATACAGGTGTGCTTGTAGCGTCATACCCAAGAACACTCAAGGCTGTAATCGCTGCTAAAGGAGCTTTATAGTACTGAGTTACGGGTCTGAATACTTATGTAAATGTGATATTTCAGTTTATTTTTTTCACCAAAAAAATCTAAAAAACAGTTTTTGCTTTGTCATTATGTGGTATTGTATGTAGATTGAGGGGGGGGGGGGTAACCTATGTAATAGATTTTAGAACTGCAACAGTAAAGTAACAAAATGTGGAAAATGTCAAGGGGTCTGAATACTTTCCAAATGCACTGTATATTGAAAACTGTTGCAGATTTGTATGATTTTGTTTGTGGTATGACCGCTAGTTAACCTATTGCAGATCTGGACAAACGATCCACCTACCACTATGGATAGAGGGCAGGCTAGACAGTCGACTGGTAGACTACATTTACCCGTGGTATAGTAAGCGCTCAGAAAAGCGTAGTGCACAAGGGAAGTACCAAACCACCTCGATAATGGAGGCACATACAAGTGGATGAAAAGATTTGGCTATATGGAAGACATAATAGTAAAACCTGCAAAATGGCAAATGTAAATCAGGGGGGGGGGGAAATAAAAAACGCACTACCCTCTTGTGCCAATTTTTTTTGTAAACGGATTACCTAAGTCTCATCAATAGCTCTTATCAATTTATAAATTACAGTGCAGAGAGATTATTATTTCCCCAATAGACATAACAGCAAAGCTCTTTTTTCAAATGGAACTGACAGGTTGATCGACCTTATTCATGGTTTCCTTGCGTGTTAAGGTCGTGGAATTAAGACAAGATCAGAATATGGGGTTTCTGTGATCTCCACCCCAAATGAATAACTGACTGACACATGAGTTGTCCCATGCTTAAATTCAAGGTCAGAATACTTGCACAGAGAAAAGGGAATAAGGTTCCATTTAAGCGAGTAACTCCGGTCTGATTCCCCCCCCTTTGGTGAGGAAAGTGGCAGCTTTCGCCACTTTGTCCTACAGTTTTTGCGGCTTCCAAAAGTGGTCTTTGCTGCTTTCAGATGCTTTGACAATACTATTGCACTGCTAGCTGTCCAATACAGTAGTGCAATGAAGTCAGAGCACCTGCAAACAGCTTTGTTGAGCAAAGGTTCACATCTACACCTTACAAAACCTCCTTGGGAATAATCCCTGGCCAATGCCCTTTTAACATTGCACTGCTTTCATTACAGGGTCACCAGTAGGACAATATAAAAAGGGGCACTGGACAAACAGACACAACATAATGGATTCCTCTTATCCTGTGTTATCAGTCCTGAAATAAAATTGGGGACATCCAACCTCCTGTCAAACAAGAGAAATAATTAACTACATGACAGAAACTTTAATTGGATTGGCGGAGCCAGATCAATAAAAAATATTAACGGGTGAATCAAATTATCTAAACCTCAAGTAAAACCAGTTTTGAAATGCAGTGATCGACAGCAGAGAGAAACAAGCAAGTGAAGCTACATGACTTTGGGGAGCTGAATAGATAGTGAATGCATCATATTTTAATAGTCTAGTTACTACCCACTGGGCACAAACTGGTTGGCAACATATTGTGACGTGGAATCTACGCGGAAATACATTTGGTTTAGAAAAAAGTAAATCAACTGTTGTTTTAAGGGTTGAATTTCAACCACAGGATTATGTCATCATTGTAACAAATTATCAACATCGAGTGACAATATCCACATTGTTATGGAAGCCAAGTTATACCGTGTATAAAAATAATTCACGATAGGTGTTATGGAAATAGGAAGTGTCGGTAGAATTTTATAAATGCGGACAGATCATTTGTTTGGTCGACATGGTGGGATATTTGTGTGTCGGTAAAATTAATTATGCGAGGAATGGCGGTAGAAACGCCTTTAAGTGCAACTACTGATATAATAACAATCATATCGAAGTAAAATTGGAATCACGCAACGATAGTGTCATCCTCCCACTACAACTCGGGAAACCTTGCAGTTTATTAGGTTACAGATTAAATCAATTATGAACTTCACAGGGTAGTGAAATGGCACGGTGATGAGCTTGATGCTCCTTTCCAATAAATATCGAGGGTCTTATTCTGGTGACTTAATGTTCAATGGTTGACAGCAGTTTGAAAAATAAAATGTTTTTGCTCGATCCATAGTAATCTAATCATGTCGACCGATTAATTAGGGCCGATTTCAAGTTTTCATAACAAATTTGGTTGCCGATTTGGCCATTTAAATTTTTTTTTTTTTTACACCTTTATTTAATCTTTATTTAACTAGGCAAGTCAGTTAAGAACACATTCTTATTTTCAATGACGGCCTAGGAACGGTGGGTTAACTGCCTTGTTCAGGGGCAGAACGACATATTTCTTTACCTTGTCAGCTCAGGGATTCAATCTTGCAACCTTACAGTTGACTAGTCCAACGCTCTAACCACCTGCCTCACGAGGAGCCCGTCTGTTACGCGAATGCAGTAAAAAGCCAGGGTAAGTTGCTAGCTAGCATTAAACTTAATCAATCATAATCACTAGTTATAACTACACATGGTTGATGATATTACTAGTTTATCTAGCGTGTCCTGTGTTATATATAATCGATGAGGTGCGCATTCGCGAAAAAGGACCGTCGTTGCTCCAACATGTACCTAACCATAAACACCAATGCCTTTCATAAAATCAATACCCAGAAGTATATATTTTTAAACCTGCATATTTAGCAGGCAATATTAACCAGGTGAAATTGTGTCACTTCTCTTGCGTTCATTGTACGCAGAGTCAGGGTATATGCAACAGTTTGGGCAGCCTGGCTCATTGAGAACTAATTTGCCAGACTTTTACGTAATTATGACATAACATTGAAGGTTGTGCAATGTAACAGGAACATTTAGACTGATGGATGCCACCTGTTAGATAAAATACGGAACGGTTCCGTATTTCACTGAAAGAATAAACATCTTGTTTTCGAGAGGATAGTTTCCGGATTAGACCAAATTAATGACGTAAGGCTCACATTTCTGTGTGTTATTATGTTATAATTAAGTCTATGATTTGATAGAACAGTCTGACTGAGTGATGGTAGGCACCAGCAGGCTCATAAGCATTCATTCAAACCTTCAAGCCTATCAACTGAGATTAGGCTGGTGTAACGATGTGATGTGAAATGGCTAGCTAGTTAGCGGGGTGCGCGCTAATAGCGTTTCAAACATCACTCGCTCTGAGAATTGGAGTAGTTGTTCCCCTTGCTCTGCATGGGTAACGCTGCTTCGAGGGTGGCTGTTGTCATTGTGTTCCTGGTTCGAGCCCAGGTAGGAGCGAGGAGAGGTACGGAAGCTATACTGTTACACTGGCAATACTAAAGTGCCAATAAGAACATCCAATAGTCAAAGGTATATGAAATACAAATCGTATAGAGAGAAAGAGTCCTATAATTCCTACAACCTAAAACTTCTTACCTGGGAATATTGAAGACTCATGTTAAAAGGAACCACCAGCTTTCATATGTTCCCATGTTCTGAGCAAGGAACTTAAATGTTAGCTTTCTTACATGGCACATATTGCACTTTTACTTTCTTCTCCAAGACTTTGTTTTTGCATTATTTAAACCAAATTGAACATGTTTCATTATTTGAGGCTAAATTGATTTTAAAATAAGTGTTCATTCAGTATTGTTGTAATTGTCATTATTACAAATACATTAAAAAAAATGTAAAAACATTTTTTTTTATATCAGCCGATTAATCGGTATTAGCTTTTTTGGTCCTCCAATAAATCGGTATCGGCGTTGAAAAATCATAAATCGGTCAACCTCTACAGCCTACCCGCACTGAATTTGAGAGCTATTTGCTATAGCGCAACTGCCAAGACCAAAGCAGGCACATTTGCTACTTAACACAAATGTTTGTGACAAAACGTATCGGTACATTTGAAAATGTGAGGCAAATACATTGAACTTTAGATTTTTATTCTGTACATGAAAACTTAAGCGAAAAATGTCCATGTGCAGTACTTCACGCACTCATTTCTATCTGCTACAAGTCAGTTTAGCAGAAAAACCACTACATTTTCTTTGATGCATATTTTAGAATATTAGCATGAAAGACCTGTTTTTGCTTTTTAATTATGTGTGTAGATTAATCAATTTTAGAATAATGCTGTAACATAACATGTGGAAAAAGTCAAGGGGTCTGAATACTTTCTGAATCCACTGTAGGCCTTGGTTTCAAACTTTGGCTGATTTCAAATGTAATCTTCTAGTTACTCATTAATATGTTGGATTCACATCTTCATCTCAACCAAAAATAAAGATAAAGAACAGTGTTTTCCACAAGCACATTGAGTAGCCAGCCAAATAGAAAAAGTAGCCAGATCCCACCCAGGTTAAGAATGTTTTGCTGAACAAGCTCTATTTTGGTGGCATCTGGTACATTCTAATGCCTTGATTCCATCTGAAATACACAGGAAAGTTATAGTTGGTAGACTATTGTGCACCGGGGCCTCCCACTCTTTCTATTCTGGTTAGGGCCAGTTTGCGCTGTTCTGTGAAGGGAGTAGTACACAGCGTTGTAAAAGATCTTCAGTTTCTTGGCAAATTATCACATGGAAAAGCCTTCATTTCCCAGAACAAGAATAGACTGACGAGTTAAAAAAATAAAAAAGGTCTTTGTTTCTGGCCATTTTGAGCCTGTAGTCGAACCCACAAATGCCGATGCTCCAGATACTCAACAAGTCTAAAGACAGTTTTATTGCTTCTATAATCAGAACAACAGTTTTCAGCTAACATAATTGCAAAAGGGTTTTCTAATGATCAATTAGCCTTTTAAAAATGATAAACTTGGATTAGCTAACTGGAACACAGGAGTGATGGTTGCTGATAATGAACCTCTAAAAATACTTGTTTAACAACTGACCCACAGATTTCAAGCTTCCTTTTAAGAGGTTCTCTCCACTATCCAATAGAGGTATGATTGACCAATGAAGCAGGTGTTAATCATGGGCTTTGCTAAACTGAAAGCAGCAGTTCACTACTCAATTGTCAAAATGTTTAGATCAGTAGACCTATATAAATATCTTTGGAAATACCATATAAGCATCATAATCTTTTTAAAACAATTCAATCGGTTTTCTTTTACCATATTTTGGACCAGAGTGAGGCAGTGATTTGAGTCTTTTTGGGTATGACGCCACAAGCTTGGCACACCTGCATTTGGGGAATTTCTCTCATTATTCTCTGCAGATCCTCTCAAGCACAGTCAGGTTGGATGGGAGCGTTGCTGCACAGCTATTTTCAGTACTCTCCAGAGATGTTCGATCCCAAAACCACTCCTGCATTGTCTTGGCTGTGTGCGTAGGGTCATTGTCCTGTTAGAAGGTGAACCTTCGCCCCAGTCTGAGGTCCTGACCAGGTTTTCATCAAGTGTCTCTCTGTACTCTGCTCCGTTCATCTTTCCCTTGATCCGGACTAGTCTCCCAGTCCCTGCCTCTGAAAAACATCCCCACAGCATGATGCTGCCACCACCATGCTTCACCGTAGGGATAGTGCCAGGTTTCATCCAGACGTGACGCTTGGCATTCAGGCAAAAGAGTTCAATCTTGGTTTCATCAGACCAGAGAACCTTATTTCTCATGGTCTGAGAGTCGTTAGGTGCCTTTTGGCGAGCTGTCATGTGCTTTTACTGTGGAGTGGCTTCTGTCTGGCCACAAAGGCCTGATTTTTGGAGCACTGCAGACATGGGAGAACATTCCAGAAGAACAACCATCTCCACAAAGGAACTCTGGAGCCCTCTCAGAGTGACCATTGGGTTCTTGGTCACATTCTCCCCCAATTGCTGTTTGGCTGGGTGGCCAGATCTAGGAAGAGTCTTGGTGATTCCAGACTTTTCCATGTAAGAATGATGGAGGCCACTGTGTTCTTCGGCACCAGAATGGTACCCTTCCCCAGATCTGTACCTCGACACAATCCTGTCTCGGAGCTCTCCGGACAATTCCTTTGACCTCATATGGCTTGGTTTTTGCTCTGACATGCACTGTCAACTGTGAGACCTTGTATAGACAGGGTTGTACCTTTCCAAATCATGTCCAATCAATTGAATTTACCATAAGTGGACTCCAAACAAGTTGTAGATGCATCTAGAGGACGATCAATGGAAACAGGATGGACTTGAGCTCAATTTCAAGTATCCTAGCAAAGGGTCTGAATACTTATGTAAATAAGATAGGGCTCAGTGGGGAAATTGGGGATGCCCTGCGTTGCTATCTATTGCCTAGGACAAAAAACAGCCAGGGTTTCACTAAATAAGCTATAAGTACAATTATTTTTATTGCATATTTAGGCCTAATTAAATTGACACGTTTGTTCATTTTCAATTCACTGGCACAGTGTAGAGTAGTTTAGCCATACTCATTGATAGCCTAATCCATACTTTAATATACTTGTGGTGAATTTACGAGGCATTGCGAGATACAAATCGTCAAATATATAGGCCTAGCCTATGTGCACACTTCCAACTGTCTGCCTTGCCCCTCTCTTCCTCGCTGGGTCGCCTGATCTATCTCTTCGCTATAAAAGATGCCAGTGTGTGTGTTCAGTCTTCAGTCCGTTGCATGTAAAATAGTTTACGGTAACCTAATCATAGATAGCCCCTACTTACTTTAGTGAACTTGCGAGACATTGCAAGCCAAGAAATTGCAAAATACAGCTTTTGATTACCGATGCACAGTTCTGACTGTGTGCATGGTGGCTGACTTGCCTACCTACCTACCTAGGGGCTGTGCCCCTCCCCTCTCTCTTGCTAACCCACGAGATTGTGTTCTCGAAGTAGCCTACGTATACAATCAGTCTCTTTCTTTCCAAAAATACTGAATCTTCGGAGTTGAATCTTGACACCACTAATAATCTCTATAAGCCAGAATGTTGAATAAAATAACATTTGAGGTTACTTTACCTGTTGTACATGCTGTTGGTCCTTTTGGTGGTAGGTGTAGATAGGGTCACAGGAAGGTGTTGTTCACCCACTTTCTGAGGCACCGTGGGTTCTGACGTTTATTACCAATCTCGACTCTTTGCACGTGATGCACAATATGTAAACATAGTCGAATGTAACCAAAAGTAGTCTCCCGAAGCACATTTCCTCGCAATCAGCTGGAAGTGTTTGCCGTTTGGTCTGTGGTTCATTTAGGCCAGTCCATACTGTGCAAGTGTTTGACACTGTGCGAATTGCATCAGTATTGAAAATAAAAACCTGGATGTACAAACCGATATACAGACCAGTGTACTGAAAGTCAGGTTAATAACACTTAGTGCTGAGCGATTAGTTATTTTTGAAGTAGGTTTGGGTCTTTAAAAAATTATCACGGTTTTCGATTTCGGTTTCCATTCTGTTGGTTGAATGCTGTAACAGAATAAAGCAATTTATAATTCCCATGATGGTAGTGACTGCCCATGAATGCTTATCACTTAATAACCATATTTTATTCACAATACTTTAATAAAATATTTCAGTTATTTATATTACATTTGTTTTACTTGATGGCTTTATTATTTCATTTCACCTTCTCATCTCTATTTTGTAGTTCTTCAAAGTAAATCAGGCAAACTTTTACGACTTCTGAATACTAACTATCATTCACTTTGATTGTGTATTTTCAGGTAGATACCTGGCGAAGCAATAGGTGCTCTCTATATTCCGTCATGATCACGCATTCTTCTCTTCCATAGCAGGCATAAAATAAACAGACCGGACAAGTAGATGTGCAAGGGATTTTGGTCAGTAACCATGTTTCCATCGACAGTAAAGTCATACCGTATTTTTTATATTTTATTATCACAACAGATGTGATGGAAACTGGAAGTTTCGGTACAATTTTATAGATGCCAACAGATCATTTGTTCATTGGACATGGTGGGATCTTTGTTTCGGTAAAATGTATTATGCGAGAAATGGCGGTTGCCTTTATATGCAAATACTGATATAATAACCATAATATTGACGCAAACCTGGAGACATGTGATGATATAGTGTCTGGTCCTCCACTACAACTCAGGAAACTATGCAGTTTATTAGGCTACAGATGAAGTAAGTTATGACGAACTTCACAGGGTGTTGAAAGTGCACACTATGAAGTTGATGCTCCTTTCCAATAATTATCAAAGGTCTTATTCTGGTGACAGAACACCCATGCATACCCCACAAGACATGCCACCAGAGGTCTCTTCACAGTCCCCAAATACGGAACAGACTATGGGAGGCACAAAGTACTAGAGCCATGACTACATGGAACTCTATTCCACATCAGGTAACTGATGCAAGCAGTAGAATCAGATTCAAAAAGCAGGTAAAAGTATACACCTTACGGAATGGCGTGGACTGTGAAGTAACACAAACATAGGCACAGACACATGCATAAACACACACATGATAATATACACACTATACACACACGTACATATGGATTTGACATTGTAGATATGTGGTAGTGGAGTATGGGCCTGAGGGCACAAAGTGTGTTGTGAATTCTGTAATGTTTTTAAAATTGTATAACTGCCTTCATTTTGCCAGTCCTCAGGAAGAGTAGCTGTTGGCAATTGGGGATCGATAATAAATACATGATTGATGCTCTCGCTCTGTATCTGTGAGCTGTTGACTAGAGCACATGTGCCAAGACCAGAGTAGGCACCTTTGCTATTCAACAGTTTCTGACAAAACTACTGGTAGAGTTGAAAATGCAACAGAAACCAATTTTTATTCGGTACATGAAAGTGCACACAAAATGTAAGTTGTGTCATGCACTGAGTTCTCTGCAACAAGTCAGTTTGGTGGAAACACACCACTGGAGGGAAAACATGCATATTTTCTTCATGCAGACTTAAGAATACTTGCATGAAGATCTGTAGCCAATTGGAAGGAAACCTAGCTATTATAGTTAATTACCACATTTTGTTGCACTAAACTATGTAGAATATTGGCCTGTTGGAAACTACAACTTTCTACTACATTGCACAGTTCATTCAGGCTGGATCGTATTTATCGATAGAGAAACTGTTCAAAGTGTGCATTAAGCTCACAGAAAAAAATGCAAATAATTGAACCAAAAATACAACATTTTGGATAAATAGCTCAGCACAAATAACATTACTCTGTCGATATTGTCTCAATTTTCTAGCAGCAGAAGGACAAACTGCACAGACAACCGGTAGAGCAAGTTTAAATGTAATTGTATTAAAACATTCTGGCTTGTATGGAACATTTACCTAATACTCTACATAAATGTCTCAGGACCTATATACCAATTTATTGTGTATAACAGCCTGATTAAATCAGACTAAGTGATACCACATTGAGATTCAACAAACTTCTGGCTGACTTTGAGTGAGTTAATAAAAGATTGAAATCTCATTGTTCAATGTCTCAACCAAATACTACCCAAATGTCCACGTTGAAATAACGTGGGGTGCCCAATCTGGCTAGTTTGTAACAGTTGCATACTGTACGTTTGATAAGGGCCGTGATTGGAACACCCACAAATGTTATCGTTCCAAACTCTCTCCTTTATCTTTCGATTGGCTAACAACGAATGTGTACAACTTTCAATTGATTGCGTGAAATGTCGCTTTTAAACATGAACGACCACGTACAACATGAACGACCACGTAAGACGAAGAGCGAGCGCGGGGACATCGTCTAATTTATGTCCTCTTTGCAGGCGCAGTCTTTCGTACTCATTGTGAAACGTGTGGCAAACAAGCCATCGAGATAGCTAACTACCTAAATAAACACTGAACATGAGCAACGTGACACAAGCGAACATTTTTTGCATTTTGGTTTTCATTGCAGAAAACACTTAGCTACAATGGTATGTTTTCGTGGTTTTTTTCCTGGAAATATTTTTTTCCTACGAAAATGGCAGATTTTTTTTATATTTTAGCTCCTCTCACTTTGCTAACGTTGCATTCCTATTTTTGACGCATTTCCTCAAATAGCTAATTGACCACAGAAAAGCCTAACTAAAGACTAGGAGCATAGGTTTACTTTCGCTGGTTTAGAAATTAAAGTGGTTGTAAAAGCTTACCATCGCCTCCAGTTTATCAACTGCTGTCTCCATGTTGAGTAGTTTACGTTCCGTCTTCTTCTATGGTAGTATGGCGGTCTGCAAACTAGCTATAGAAGTGCATGCCGCCACCTACCGTATGGGTAAACTATAGCAAAAATATCCAATGTAGGAAAAACCGACATCATACAAAATAAAAACCAGACATAAAACATCCCACTCCTTCAGTCATATTCCAATTCAAGTAACATCCCTACAGACTCAGGGGCCTGCGAGGGCAAAACATCTTTTGACAGGATTTCTTGCAATGGCACGGCTGTAAACTCAGAATCACAAAAAGCGTTCTGCTGCACTCACAATAATTCAAATGTTCTCTTATTTCTTCTTTCTTTGTGCTGTGCAGTTTATGACCATTGTAATAAATGCTACAACTGTAATATATCAGGATCGCACATTTCTACAGGCCAAAAGGACCAACCGCACAGACAACCAGTAAAGTACGTTAAAATATAATTTTATCCAACGTTCTGGCTTGTAGAGGTCCTGAGAGGAAAATGTCCTGATTCAAACACTAATTTTTGCCTGACATAGAATTCAATGCAATTCAATGTTGGGTTTCCAAGCAAATCAGGATCCCTTGATTGCCGAGAAACATTCACTGGTGCAGTCTCAATTACCATTGCGTCTTCAACGCCACTTACTCCTTCCACTCTTCTCACCTCCTCCAGATAGGAGACATGTTGGACAGCCCTTATTCTCTCCACCTCTGTCTCCTTCAACCTAACAGGGAAATCCAGGGACTCAGGCGTATGTTCGCCACCACAGTTGCTGCGTACAACCTCAGCTGGCATAGGATATTCTTCCCGTCTGCATACACTTGAGACATGCACAAATCTTTAGCATTTATAACACTGGAGTAGCTTGTCCACAAAAGCTCTTAGGGATGGATAGAAATGTACAGATTGGGTACCTGGAGGAAAATGGTGGAGGGTCATTTTCAAATTCAGTCAAGGGGAGGGTTTGGTGGGTCGGTTTGGATGAGATTTAACCCAACCCCTCTGAATCAGAGAGGTGCATGGGGCTGCCATAATCGACATCCACGTATTCGGCACCCGGGGAACAGTGTGTTAATTGCCTTATTAGGGGAAGAACGACAGATTTTTACCTTGTCAGCTCAGGCATTCGATCCAGCAACCTTTCGGTTACTGGCACAATGCTCTAATCACTAGTACAGAGAGTGAGAATGAGTGGGCTACAGTCATGAAAAAGATAGGCCACTCTATAATGTGTGGTTTTGTCACAATGCTTCAGGTGTCTCAAGTTTTGAATGTTCATTCCTCTATCTTAAGCCGCCTCCAACATATTTATTATTTTTTTACCCCCTTTTTCTCCCCAATTACGTGGTATCCAATTATTAGTAGTTACTGTCTTGTCTCATCACTATAACTCCTGTACGGGCTCGGGAGAGACAAAGGTCGAGAGCCATGCATCCTCCGAAACACAACCCAACCAAGCCACACAGCTTCTTAACACAGTGCGCATCCAACCCAGAAGCCAGCCACACCAATGTGTCAGAGGAAACACCACACACCTAGCGATCTGATCAGCGTGCACTGCGTCCAGCCCGCCACAGGAGTCGCTAGTGCACGATGAGACAAGGATATCCCTACCGGCCAAACCTTCTCTAACCTGGACGACGCTAGGCCAATTGTACGTTGCCCCATGGACATCCCGGTCGCGGCCGGCTGCGTCAAAGCCTGGGCTCGAAGCCAGGGTCTCTGGTGGCACAGCTAGCAATGCGATGCCCCTCCTCCAACATAATTTTGAGAATTTATCAGTATATCCAACTGGCCTCACAAATGCATACCACGTGTATGGCGTCATGTGGGCGTGCAGTTTGCTGATGTCAACGATGTTATGAACAGAGCGCCCCATGGTTGCAGTGGGGTTATGGTATGGGCAGGCATAAGCTACAGACAATGAACACAATTGCATTTTATCGATGGCAATTTGAATGCACTGAGATATCATGACGAGATCCTGAGGCCTATTGTCATGCCATTCATCCGCCGCCATCACCTCATGTTTCAGCATCAGTTTTTCCATGGTCTGCATATTCACCAGACATGTCACACACGTCAGCATTATTGAGATGCTCTTGATCGACATGTTCCAGTTTCCAACCATCTCTAGCTAACCCCATCGCAGTTGCTGTCTCTGGCTCTGAATGCTCGGGTATGAAAAGCCAACTGACATTTACTCCTGAGGTGCTGACCTGTTGCACTCTCTACAACTATTGTGATTATTATTATTATTATTTGACCCTGCTGGTCATCTATGAACATGCACTGTTAAAATATCAACCCGACACAGTCAGAAGAGAACTGGCCAGCCCTCAGAGCCTGGATCCTCTCTAGGTTTCTTCCTAGGTTCCTGCCTTTCTAGGGAGTTTTTTCTAGCCACTGCATACACATCTGCATTGATTTCTGTTTGGGGTTTTAGGCTGGGTTTCTGTATAGCACTTTGTGACATCGGCTGATGTAAAAAGGGCTTTATAAATACATTTGTTTGATTGATTGATTGAAGAGGAGTGGGACAACATTCCACAATCAACAACCTGACCAACTCTATGCGACGGAGATGTGTCAAACTGCGTGAGGCAAAGTCTTTGCCGATGACAAGCATACTCATAACATGATGCAGCCACTACCATGTTTGAACAGAATGAAGAGTGGTACTTAGTGATGGATTTGCCCCAAACGTAACGCTTTGTATTCAGGACATACAGTTAATTTCTTTTACACATTTTATTGCAGTTTTACTTTTGTGCCTTATTGCAAACAGGATGCATGTTTTTGGAATAGTGTATTTTGCATGCTGTGGTATCTAGCAAAATACACTCAGGGGCCAGTTTATTAAGTACACCACCCCGTTCACGAAAATGGTTTGCTCCTACAGACAGTGGGTCACGTGGCCGTGGCTTGCTATATAAAGCAGGCAGACAGGCATCAAAGCATTCAGTTACTGTTTGATTGAACGTTAAAATGGGCAAAACGAGTGACCTAAGTGACTTTGAGTGTGGTATCATTGTCAGTGACAGGCGCGCCGGTTCTAGTATCATAGAAGCGGCCAGTCTCCTAGCACGACAGTGTCTAGGGTTTACCGAAAATGGTGCAACAAACAAAAAACATCCAGTCAGCGGCAGTCCTGTGGGCTCGTTAATGAGAGGTCGAAAGAGAATGGCAATAATTGTGCACGCTAACAGGCAAATAACAGCGCAGTACAACAGTGGTTTGCAGAATGGCATCTTGGAACGACGGTCCTTATCACAGATGGACTATTGCAGCAGATGACCACACCGGGTTCCGCTCCTATCAGCTAAAATCAAGAAGAAGTGGCTCCAGTGGGCACACGATCACCAATAGTGGACAATTTAGGAGTGGAAAAGCATTACCTGGTCCAACAAATCCCAGTTTGAGTCAGAATTTGGTTTAAGCAGCATGAGTCCATGGCCACTTCCTGTCTGGTGTCAACGGTACAGGCTGGTGGCGGTGGTGTAATGCTGTGGGGAATGTTTTTATGGCACACGATAGGTCCCTTGATACCAACTGAGCAATGGCTCTTCTGGAGGCAAAGGGGGTTCCGACCCGGTACTAGATGGGTGTGCCTAATAACCTGGTTACTGAGTGTATATTCCAAAATATATTTCATAAATACATGTTGACATTTATTTTAATGAAGGAAAGATTTAGCTATTTACCTAACATACAGTAGCTAGGCTACATTCACATGCAATGTATAAAACATAAAAGTGAAGCACTATTACACAATAGCATGCTGTAGTATACTTTGAAAAGTCATGACTTTGACAATTAAAGGAGTGCTTTTAATAAAATTGAATTCTGCTCAAATAACTTGGTGCATTGTTGAATTGTGGCATAGGATACATCTGAAAACAAAACAGTGCACAAATTATCTCTGTGCACTTACAGTTGAAGTCGGAAGATTACATACACTTAGGTTGGAGTAATTAAAACTAGTTTTTCAACCACTCCACAAATGTCTTGTTAACAAACTCTAGTTTTGGCAAGTCGGTTAGGACATCTACTTTGTGCACAACACAAATCATTTTACCAACCCGTGTTTAGACAGATTATTTCACTTATAGTTCACTGTATCACAATTCCAGTGGGTCAGAAGATTACATACACTAATGTAACAGTATAATTTTAAACCGTCCCCTCGCCCATACCCGGGCGCGAACCAGGGACCTTCTGCACACATCAACAACAGTCACCCTAGAAGCATCGTTACCCATCGCTCCACAAAAGCCACGGCCCTTGCAGAGCAAGGGGAACTACTACTTCAAGGTCTCAGAGCAAGTGACATAACCGATTGAAACGCTATTTAGCGCGCACCGCTAACTAAGCTAGCCGTTTCACATCCGTTAGAGCACCCCATTTTGACCTTCCTCCTTTTCCGCAGCAACCAGTAATCCGGGTCAACTCCAGCATCAATGTAACAGTATAATTTTGGTCCGTCCCTGCATGGCCCATACGGGGCATGGGAAGAGGTGTCAGGGACCCTCTGTAAATGACAACAGTCACCCACGAAAACATCGTGGGTTTACCCATCGCTCCACAAAAGGAGCCCTTGCAGATGGGGAACTACTACTTCAGGTCTCAGAGCAAGTGGCGAAGATTGAAACGCTATTTAGAGCGCACTGCTAACTAAGCTGACAGCTTATCATTGTTATAAGTTGACTGTGCCTTTAAACAGCTTGGAAAATTCCAGAAAATGATGTCATGGCTTTAGAAGCTTCTGATAGGCTAATTGACCACATTTGAGTCAATTGGAGGTGTACCTGTGGATGTATTTCAAGGCCTACCTTCAAACTCAGTGCCTCTTTGTTTGACATCATGGGAAAATCAAAAGAAATCAACCAAGACCTCAGAAAAATAATTATTGACCTCCACAAGTCTGGTTCTGTCACGGCTTTCTTCCTGGGAAGGAGAGGCGGACCAAAACGCCGCGTGGTTGAAGTTCATGGTTCTCTAATAAGAAAACTCAAAACATGAACAAACTACAAAACAATAAACGTGAAAACCGTAACATCTAACTGGTGCATAAAACACAAAGACAGGAATATAAAACCACAAAATACCTGTGGGAGATATGGCTGCCTAAATATGGTTCCCAATCAGAGACCATGATAAACACCTGCCTCTACCAGTGAGAACCACTCCCAGCGCACAGTTGACTTACCTAGAACACTAAACTGAACACAACCCCATTTGCTACAAAACTTAGATAAGACAAAACACATAAATCACCCATGGCACACCCAAATGGAGTTGATTGGTCTGTTGACTAACCAAAATAATGAAAGCAAAACACAGAATGGGGCCAGGGCGTGCCCGTTTCCTCCCCCACAATGCCCCAGTGCGGACTCCAGGCTGCTCTAAACCCGTTGGGGAGGGTCTGGGTGGGCGTCTGTGAACAACTGTTGGCTCTTGATGAACTTGGACAAAACATCCACATAGTCTTAGTCCGCTTTCTTAGCTGAACACTTCCAGTGGCGAACCTTGCTGCCGACCTTGGCCTCAGCTAGAGCCTAACAAAGGGCCCACCTGGACTGAGGGTGCCTCATTAGATGGGAAGCTCAGGACCAGAGGTAGCTCAGGCCTCAAGCTCAGGACTGAAGGTAGAACAGGACTGAGCAATCACAGGATTTAGAGTTTTTAGCTCAGTTCAAGTTTAAAAGCTCAAAGGTTAATATTTGTTTTCCTGGATGTTGGCTTCTCCTGGCAAATGTTGCTCTGGCGGATCCTGGCTGAATGGCGGCTTTGGCGGATCCTTTTGAATGGCGGCTCTGGCAATCCTGGCTGACTGGCGGTTGGCGGATCCTGAAAATGACTATTATTGTTTTTGGCGGAGTCCTGGCTGACTTTTGCTCTGGCGGATATAGGCTCTGGCGGTGCCTGGCTGACTTTCGGCTCTGGAAGATCTGGTTTACTGGGGATTTCTGGAGGATCCTGGCTGACTGTCTGCTCTGAGGATTAAAGATTGACTGACAGAGCCATGAAAATATTGGCTTATTTATCTGGATCATATTGGAATATAGCTTTGTTAGGCTCTTTAGTAGGAGACTCTGGCGGCTCTGGACAGACGGAGACTATATGCGGCATTTGGATTTTTCAATGAACATTCGAACAGTCCTAGCGGCTCTGGACAGTAGGGAGATTTTTTAGCGGCTCTGGACACACGGGAGATTTGCGGCTCTGGACAGACGGGAGACTCTAGCGGCTCTGGACAGGCGAGGCGCACTGTAGGCCTGGTGCGTGGTGCCGGAGCTGGTGGTACAGGGCCAAGGACACGCACCTCAGGGCGAGTGCAGGGAGGAGGAACAGGGAGTACTGGGTTCTGGACACGCACATGAAGCCTGGTGCGGGGAGCTGCCACTGGAGGGCTGGTGTGTGGAGGTGGCACTGGATGGACCGGACCGTGAAGGCGTACTGGAGATCTTGAGAGCAGGGCTGGCACCAACCTCCCTGGCTGGATCTTCACCCTAGCCCGGCAGATGTGGGGAGCTGGGATGTAGCGTACCGGGCACACGTACTGGGGACACTGTGCGTTCCACCGCATAACACGGTGCCTGACCAGTACCACGCCCGCCACGGTTAGCACTGCTAGGAGCACTGTAGCGCTGAGCTGGTACAGGACGTGCAAGGCTAGGGAGGTGCACAGAAGGCCTGGTGCGTGAGGCTGGCACAATCTTCACCAGACGACTAGCACGCACCTCAGGACAAGTATGGAGAGCTGACCCAGGTGCCATCAAATCCCCAACACGCTCCGTCGGGCGAATGCCGTGCCACAAGCACCAACACAGCAACTCCCTCATAACTTTCTCCTCCAATTTCCCCATTAACTCCTTCACGGTCTCTGCTTCGCTCACCTCCAACACCGGCTCTGGTCCTGGTTTCCTCCTTTGCTCCTTACGATAAACAGGGGGAGTTGGCTCAGGTCTGACTCCTGACTCTGCCACACTCTCCCTGTGCCAGGCCGTGACAAGTTCATCCTTGGGAGCAATTTCCAAACGCCTGAAGGTACCACGTTCATCTGCACAGACAATAGTACGGAAGTATAAACACCATGGGACCACGTAGCCATCATACCGCTCAGGAAGGAGACGCGTTCTGTCTCCTAGATATGAACGTACTTTGGCGCGAAAAGTGCAAATCAATCCCAGAACAACAGCAAAGGACCTTGTGAAGATGCTGGAGGAAAAGGGTATTTATATCCACAGTAAAACAAGTCCTATTTTGAAATAACCTAAAAGGACTCTCAGCAAGGAAGAAGCCACTACTCCAAATCCGCCATAAAAAAGCCAGACTACGGTTTGCAACTGCACATGGGGACAAAGATCGCACTTTTTGGAGAAACGTCCTCTGGTCTGATGAAACAAAAATATAACTGTTTGGCCATAATGACCATCGTTATGTTTGGAGGAAAAAGGGGAGGCTTGCAAGCCAAAGAACACCATCCCAACTGTGAAGCAGGGTGGCAGTATCATGTTGTGGGGGTGCTTTGCTGCAGGAGGGACTGGTGCACTTCACAAAATAGATGGCATCATGAAGCAGGAAAATTATGTGGATAATGACTCCAAGCATACTTCCAAAGTTGTGGCAAAAATGCTTAAGGACAACAAAGTCAAGGTATTGGAGTGGCCATCACAAAGCCCTGACCTCAATCCTATAGAACATTTGTGGGCAGAACTGAAAAAGCATGTGCGAGCAAGGAGGCCTACAAGCCTGACTCAGTTACACCAGCTCTGTCAGGAGGAATGGGCCACAACTCCCCCCAACTTATTGTGGGAAGCTTGTGGAAGGCTACCTGAAACGTTTGAAACAAGTTAAACCATTTAAAGGCAATGCTACCAAATACTAATTGAGTGTATGTAAACTTCTGACCCACTGGGAATGTGATTATAAGAAAAAAAGCTGAAATTATAATCATTCTCTCTACTATTATTCTGACATTTCACTTTCTTAAAATAAAGTGGTGATCCTAACTGATATAAGAATGGTCATTTTTACTATTTTACTATGATTAAATGTCAGGAATTGTGAAAAACGGAGTTTAAATGTATTTGGCTAAGGTGTATGTAAACCTTCAACTGTATCTGTATTTGAAAATAAGGTATTTTAAACATCAAATTGATACTTGCAATGCAGATTTGTTCTCCTTGTCCAATTTCAGACTAAGTTGACAGTTACCCTGTGGATAATGCAGAGACAGAGAGTCTGGGAACAAATTCCACACAAGGTGAAGAACTAAGGATTGATGTTCATGAACATATTTTAATTTAATTAGGAACTAGCTAGCTAAATGATACAAAATACAAACGTCTACCCATAGGAAGTTGAGGCTCCAAACTAGAAGGATCCACTGCAAGGAAAAATATGATAATATTTTTGCTAGAATTAATCTAGTTAGTTAATCTTGGCAGTTCTAGTTAGCTATATTGCTGTCAGGAAAACCACAGAACAAGGACCTAGGGTAAGTTTTAATAATAATGTAACATATACAGTGCATTCGGAACGTATTCAGACCCCTTGACTTTACACATTTTGTTATGTTACAGCTTTATTCTAAAAATGTATTATAGTTTTTTCCCCCTCATCAATCTACACACAATATCCCGTAATGACACTTAAAAAAAACCTGAAATATCACATTTACAAAAGTATTCAGACCCTTTACTCAGTACTTTCTTGAAGCACATTTGGCAGCCTCAAATCTTCTTGGGTGTGACGCGACAAGCTTTGAAAACCTGTATTTGGGGAGTTTCTACCATTTTTCTCTGCAGATCCTCTCAAGCTCTGTCAGGTTGGATTGCGAGTTTCGCTGCACAGCTATTTTCAGGTCTCTCCAGAGATATTCGACCGGGTTCAAATCCGGGCTCTGGCTGGGCCACTCAAGGACATTCAGAGACTTGTCCCAAAGCCATTCCTGGATTGTCTTGGCTGTGTGCTTAGGGTCGTTGTCCTGTTGGAAGGTGAACCTTGGCCCCAGTCTGAGGTCCTGAGCGCTCTGGAGCAGGTTTTCATCAAGTATCTCTCTGTACTTCACTCCATTCATCTCTCCCTCGGTCCTGACTAGTCACAGAGGAACCATTGGGGACCATTGGGTTCATGGTCACCTCCCTGACCATGGCCCTTCTCCCTCGATTGTTCAGTTTGGCCGGGCGGCCAGCTCTTGGAAGAGTCTTGGTGGTCCCAAACTTCTTCCATTTAAGAATGATGGAGGACACTTTGCTCGAGGGAACCTTCAATGCTGCAGACATTTTTTTGGTACCCTTCCCTAGAGCTGTTACTCTATATAATCCTGTCTCTGAGTGCTACGGGCAATTGCTTCAACCTCATCAAATCAAATTTTGTTTGTCGCATACACATGGTTAGCAGATGTTTATGCGAGTGTGGCAAAATGCTTGTGCTTCTAGTTCCGACAGTGCAGTAATATCTAACAATTCCCCAACAACTACATAATACACACAAATCTAAAGGGGGTGAATGAGAATATATACATGTAAGTATATGGATGAGCGATGGCCAAGCGGCATAGGCAAGGTGCAATAGATGGTATAAAATATAGAATATACATATGATATGAGTAATGTAAGATATGTAAACATGATTAAAGTGGCATTATTTAAAGTGCATTGTATAAAGTGACTAGTGATCCATTTTTTAAAAGTGGCCAGTGATTGGGTCTCAATGTAGGCAGCAGCCTCTCTGAGTTAGTGATGGCTGTTTAGCAGTCTGATGGCCTTGAGATAGAAGCTGTTTTTCTATCTCTCTGTCCCAGCTCTGATGCACCTGTACAGACCTCGCCTTCTAGATGGTAGTGGTGTGAACAGTCAGTGTGTTGGGTGGTTGATGTCCTTGATGATCTTTTTGCCCTTCCTATGACATTGGGTGCTGTAGGTGTCCTGGAGGGCAGGTAGTTTGCCCCCGGTGATGCGTTGTGCAGACCTCACTACCCTCTGAAAAGCCTTGCGGTTGTGGGAGGAGCAGTTGCCGTACCAGACGGTGATACAGCCCGACAGGATGCTATCGATTGTGCATCTGTAAAAGTTTGTCAGGGTTTTGGGTGGCAAGCCACATTGCTTCAGCCTCCTGAGGTGCTGTTCCGCCTTCTTCACCACACTTGTTTGATTGCCTTGCGGAAGGAATAGCTACACAGTCAACCATTTCAGCGCCATTTTGTGCTGCTTTGAGACAAGTGTGGGGACTTGTCTTGATACATCAATCAATTTCAGATTTTTCACTGAATCTCCATTTGGATATTGGTTAGGCTACAATTAGGGTGTGGAAATGTTAGCTAAGCTCAGGTGAGGGCTGCTAATGATCATCTTGTCTAGTTGGCTCATTTATTAGCACTGATCAAAACATTTGACAGCATGTTATGTAGCTTAACATGTGGTTTATTTAGCTCTTCACTCGCAGTTGATTAGTAGCCTAGGCTTACTCCTGACCAAAAGCCTGTGACTTGTCTTAATCAATCAATGTGATTTTGTTTCACTGAATCTCCATCTGTATATTTGGTTAATTCTCTGGCTGGGCAAATAAGTGGAGGTGGTATAGCTTATATATTCGTTTGCAATCATCTATAACTGATCAGAAAATGTAGCATACAATAATGTAGCCTAAATCAAGTGTAGACCTATTATTTTTGCTCAATCGTGTACAGGTAACTCCAAAAGCCTGCGGAAGTTGTGAAAAATTAACATGAGACTTACATGCTTTTGAAAATATAAAATATAGATGTATTTTATTTTCTATCTCTATCATGATGAATATCTGAGACTCTATGCCTGCTCCCTAACAATGCGGAGCAAGGGTAGGAAAGAGGTGAAACGTTGCTCAAAAAAGCATGGGCTCTGTTTCAAAATGTAACTTTTTTTATGACTGCAGATCCACAAGTTGCCGTGACGCAGTTGTGTGGGTTATATTTCATTATATTCATAGCCTACTATAAAATATGTGTTTTGACTGTGATCAGGGTAGTAGCCTAAGTGTTTTTTCTGTTTTAATGAACAAACTAACTGTTGATTTCATGTGCATGGCAGCCATCCAGCCTATAGCCAGCACAGACCAGTAACATAATTAAACTCAAAATATACCATTATATTCTTTTGAAAATACATTTGATTAGTCTTGTGTTTATGACATGCCTAAAACAAATGAATAATGGATTTCTTTGTGATTTAAAAAAATAAATTGACAACGGTTCACATCTACCACTCCTACCTAACCTTTCTGGCATGGGAGATATAAAAGACTTATCTCGACAAGAATGTGGTAAAGAATGTGGTAAAGGTGGGACCGTATGAATTGGGTTCTAAAAAACATTGGCAGAATATTTTTTTTACAGGCAACATACTCTAAAGTATGTTTGCAAAGGGTTGAATATACACTCCAACAAATACACCACTAAAGTGAAAGGACCACTTTTGACCTTCACGTTATGATACATGATTGATATTATTTTCGCCCAATCACAAATTGACATTTACATATGTTAACCAATCAAACTGCACTTGGAGCAGGAAGTAGGCTGTCCCCGATAGTTACGGTAGGTAGCTCGCTTTTGAACGCTTTCTGTCTCGACCGGGCACCGAGGTAGAGGACGTTTGAGTCACTGAGAGGATCAGCAAATTTTATTTTTGGTATAAAATCAGACAACATGTTTTCCCGCATTGCAAGACCCACACTTTGCATTGCTAACAGAAGCTTAACCACCTCCTCACAGGTAAATAATACGATTAATATATATTTTAAAAAGACAATTTTGTCAGCCAGAGAGATAGTTCGCTTAACGTGACGAACGTTATCATTAGTTAGCTAGCATGGTTGCCATCTAGCTTGTCAGAATAATTAGACAGCCAGTTAACTAGCTATAACTTGCAATGTAATAGATACACTTCGTACGCGTTGAACCACCGCAGAATGGTCAAGATTTTAAAACGAGTGATAGTTGCCGACCATATCGTATAAGTTAGCTATAGCTTGCTGGCACACGGTTGAAAGGTTGAAAGCTGCGTGCACTGTATAAGGTCAATAAACGTTTCCTTCACTTTTAAGGTCCGCAAGGCATGTGTTTTGTCAGTTGTCATCTCTAGTTTGTCCTCCATGACATGATGGTAGTGAACCACCTCTGATGGCCCATTTCAAGTTTTTATGAATGATATTAGGATTAGTTTGTTGGGCCTTTTTTTTCAAATTCAGGTTTCAGCTAATGTATCCATATGTAACACACATGAGGCACAACAGTAGCCTTGTATTTAAGTCATGGTTAGCCAAGGTGATTATAAACTAAAACTACTGATAATATATAATAGCATAAAAAATATTGCCATGTTTCCTTTCTACACCCGTTTGAGCAAAACTGCAAGGTGTTTCATCAATCCTGTGTTTATTTTATCCTTGACACAATCTGTGTTAAATATGTTACTTTAGGTTGACATTGAAAATGACACAATGTTATAATTCCAGAGCCTTTTACATTGATCATGAAGTTACCTCTTGAATATAATCTGTTACCATTATCTTTGAGCTTAATGTAAGGGTGGCTTACATTCTTTCTACAGCTTAATGAGCCTTGAATCGCCCACTCTGAAATACTGTGGGTCTAAGTGGTTTAAGGCCTACAAAATACAGATGTCATTTTCTGGTGAATGGTTTGTCTGTCCCGTCTTTGATATCAGCAAATGACAAGGAGTTATTGTGCAAAGATACATTGCAAAGTTCTACATTGAATTTGGACTATAACCCTTGATCTAATGGAACCCTTCCTACAAAACCAACAATGAGTCTGTCGCTCACTTATTGCTGGTAATAGATGCACATCTGTATTCTAAAATACAGTTTGTGCTGGAAATCTTCAAAAACACAGAAGATATGTTGGTTCTGTGTGATTTTATGTCGGAAATACAGTTAGTAGCCAGGATTTCTAAAATGTGCAGAACAGTATCATTAACATAGATAGACAGTCAGTGAAATTGTCTCCTCTCCCCTCAGAACAATGCGAAGGTGGCAGTGCTGGGTGCGTCCGGCGGTATTGGCCAGCCTCTCTCGCTGCTCCTAAAGAACAGTCCTCTGGTGGGCGAACTGTCTCTCTTTGACATTGCCCACACACCTGGAGTGGCAGCTGACCTCAGCCACATCGAGACCAGGGCCCACGTCACTGGTAAGACACCTTCCTGCTGGACATCAGCTAAGCTACTAGTGTCTTGATGCTGTATAGTGAAATGAGTGTGAAAATGTCTGCTTGGTTGATGTCATTTAACTATCATGATTCCTTCACTAGGTTACATGGGTCCAGACCAGTTGAACGCTGCACTGAAAGGCTGTGATGTCGTTGTCATCCCCGCTGGTGTCCCAAGAAAACCTGGTGAGTTCACCCAAGTTGACAATGTGATTCATAATGAAGAACATCATGTTATGCTTTTCTTTCAATTGAGAAGTGCACACATTACATTTTAAAGTGAACTTCTTCCAGGCATGACCCGTGATGATCTGTTCAACACCAATGCCACCATCGTGGCCACACTGGCCGACGCCGTCGCCCGCAACTGCCCCGAGGCCATGATCTGCATCATCGCCAACCCTGTAAATACACCACTACCTCCTCTCCAGACACCTCACAGATTAACTCACCCTCCTGACGACTCACATTACTCTAGAGCAGCTCAGATGTCTAGAGTTAGAGTCCTTAGTGTTGGAGAAAAGCCATTTTGTGTTGTTGCCAAAGAGAAGGTACTACTGACTTTCAGGAATAGAGGTCAAAGCTTTAATTTGGAAGGGAATTCATTTTCCATGCCAGCTCTGTTTAGTTCACTGACTGTGTTTCGATGCTTCAGTCAATATGCCCTTTAATGATACAATATCTTGTTTGAATGCATGATAAATGGTAAATTCTTAAATATACAATTGGTTGTGTACATAGGAACAGTTTTGTTTCCAATCCATAGGTCAACTCCACTATTCCCATCACATCAGAGGTCATGAAGAAGTATGGCGTCTACAACCCCAATAGAGTGTTTGGAGTCACAACATTGGACATCGTCAGAGCCAACGCTTTCGTTGCAGAGCTGAAAGTAATCCATCTTCAAGCTGCAGAGGATTGAGGACCTCACTCCTCATGTTCCCTATACACACCTCTATACCTTTGACACATCAGGAGTGATCTCAAAGTTCACAGGGATATCACCCTGAACGGAAAAACGCTTGTTTTGTTTGTATCTTACAGATGTTTTTTTTTGTTCAGCAGCAAATGCTAGTCAGCTAGTATCCACTCATTGTATAATGATTGGCAATGCTAGATGGCTGACTATTTGGTGTTTTGTATTACAGGGCCTTGACCCAGCACGTGTCAATGTACCAGTGATTGGAGGTCATGCAGGAAAGACTATTATTCCTCTCATCTCACAGGTAAGAATTAAGGGCTTTTTCACAAAAATAAAAAATCCAATACCTGAATGATTGTCTTGCAATGCCATCAGTAACATCTTAATCGAATTACAAAGATGACACACTTTTGCAATTCTCTACTGTTTCATGTAATTTCATTCTGTTGGTATTTGAGCTATTAGATATCCCATCCCCCTATTGGAGACAAATGTGTTTATGGCTCCCTCTAGTGTAACATTTTATGGTGTGGATCAAAGCGAATGAGGGTTGTTCTACAGTAGGAGGCCTTGATTAGGTATTTTTCATTAGTCAGGGGCTTTAAGAAATTCCTCATGCATGGTCATTTAAAAATGAAGTTGGAAAAGAAAACGTGTAAGGTTCTCACTGAACAATGCTTTCCCTGTGAATAACTATACAGATCACAATTTTTATTTATTTCACCTTTATTTAACCAGGTAGGCCAGTTGAGAACAAGTTCTCATTTACAACTGCGACCTGGCCAAGATAAAGCAAAGCAGTGTGACACAAACAACAACAGAGTTACACATGGAATAAACAAACATACAGTCAATGATACAATAGAGAAACTATATACAGTGTGTGCAAATGAGGTAGGATAAAGGGGGGTGAGGCAATAAATAGGCCATAGTGGCAATTATTACAGTATGGCAAATTAAACACTGGGGTGATAGATGTGCAGAAGATGAGTGTGCAAGTAGCAATACTGGGGTGCAAAGGAGCAAAATAAATAAGATTTTGATAAGGTAGTTGGATGGGCTATTTACAGATTGGCTATGTACAGGTGCAGTGATCTGTGAGCTGCTCTGACTGCTGGTGCTTAAAGCTAGTGAGAGAGATATGAGTTCCCAGCTTCAGTGATTTTTTTGCAGTTCGTTCCAGTCATTGGCAGCAGAGAACTGTAAGGAATGGCGGCCGAAGGAGGAATTGGCTTTGAGGGTGACCAGTGAAATATACCTGCTGGAGAGCATGCTGCGGGTGGGTGTTGCTATGGTGACCAGTGAGCTGAGATAAGGCGATGGCTTTACCTAGCAACGACTTATAGATGACCTGGAGCCAGTGGGTTTGGCGACGGATATGAAGCACGGGCCAGCCAATGAGAGCATACAGGTCGCAGTGGTGGGCAGTATATGGGGCTTTGGTGATAAAACGGATGGCACTGTGATAGACTGCATCCAATTTGCTGAGTATAGTGTTGGAGGCTATTTTGTAAATGACATCGCCGAAGTCCAGGATCGGTAGGATGGTCAGTTTTACTAGGGTATGTTTGGCAGCATGAGTGAAGGATGCTTTGCTGCGAAATAGGAAGCAGATTCTAGATTTAATTTTGGATTGGAGATGCTTAATGTGAGTCTGGAAGGAGAGTCTAACCAGACACCTAGGCATTTGTAGTTGTTCACATATTCTAAGTCAGAATCGTCCAGAGTAGTGATGCTGAATGGGTGGGTAGGTGTGGGCAGCGATCGGTTGAAGAGCATGCATTTAGTTTTGCTTGCATTTAAGAGCAGTTGGAGGCTACGGAAGGAGAGTTGTATGGCATTGAAGCTCGTCTGGAGGTTAGTTAACACAGTGTCCAAAGAAGGGTCAGAAGTATACAGAATGGTGTCGTCTGCGTAGAGGTGGATCAGAGAATCACCAGCAGCAAGAGCTACATCATTGATGTATACAGAGAAAAGAGTTGGCCCGAGGATTGAACCCTGTGGCACCCCCATAGAGACTGCCAGAGGTCCGGACAACAGGCCCTCTGATTTGACACACTGAACTCTGTATTGATTTGATTTGTCACGTGCCGAATACAACAAGTCTAGAACTTACAGTGAAATGCTTACTTACAAGCCCTTAACCAACAATGCAGTTCAGAAAAATACCCCCAAAAATATGAAATATAAGTAACAATTAAAGAGCAGCAGTAAAATAACTAGCGAGGCTATATACAGGGGTTACCAGTACAGAGTCAGTGTATGGGGGCACCGGTTAGGTAAGGTAATTGAGGTAATATGTACATGTGGGTAGAGTTATTATAATATCCACACGTCTCTCTGTAGGCAACACCCAAAGTGGAGTTCCCAGCCGACCAGTTGTCTGCTCTGACTGCTAGGATCCAGGATGCTGGCACTGAGGTTGTGAAGGCCAAGGCTGGAGCAGGTAGGCAGTGTTTGTTACCCTGAGGACTGACCAATGACTGTCTATATATGAACAAAGCCATCGATCATGTGACACCATTCATTCCTATTTGAAGACTATAGTGCATTGAAATCGGTTAAGATGGCATCTCATGGAAACAACATGCGCAGTTTGAGCTACTCCAGGAAGTGACGTTGCAGGTTAGCTCAGTGCTGCTGCCTCATTGATTAAATGCCAATTTATTCTTGCTCCGGAAATGTGATCCGGAGGCTCCGTACGGAGGGTTTGACACCATTGCGGAGCCTCCGGAGAGCAAAATGAGCAATGTACCACAGCGCCGTGCGCCTCCCAAATTTTGTAACGATGCGGAGGGCTCAGTATAGCTCCGCATTGACATGATTGGTTGACGGTAGGTGGGGGTGGGAGGTCCTGTATAAACACACTCACTTCCTTGACGACTATCTTCACAACAGATCTGCTCTGCGAAGCGCAGGAAGTATGAATTCCCTGACTTCTGCAGAGGCCGCATCACAGTAAATGGTGTACAGCCACTGCAGATAATGGATTGACCATGCAGAGCCTTTAACTCAAGTTGAAGGCTGACCGGGCTACTGCAGGCTGCCATTGGCAACTAAATTATCTAAATTAACTTCTGTGTGTGACCGTGACTATTATTATTTTTTTATGTAAAAAATCAGTTCAGGGACATTAAAAGCAGCTATTGGTACCATTATTTTTTTAATTTTAAGAAGATTGCGCACACTTCGTTTTTTTCATTCACTATAATGGGGTGGATCCTGTGTTTTAACCACTGATTGAGCTCTAACTGGCTAACATATTTGTGTTCAGGCTCTGCTACGTTGTCCATGGCCTACGCTGGGGCTAGGTTCACCTTCTCTGTCCTGGATGCCATGAACGGAAAGGAGGGAGTCGTAGAGTGCGCATATGTAAGGTCAGAAGAGACCGAATGCAAATACTTCTCCACACCTCTCCTCCTTGGGGTAAGTCCTGCACCACCTTATTAATAGATTTATAACTTGGAGACAGAAATTTCACCTTTTGCTTATTAATGTTGTACTTAAAGCCCCATACTATGTAATTTTATTTTAAATCAATGCCTAATCACTTTTATTTTGTGAAAATAATTTTTAAATATATTTTGAATGGTTTATATCCCTGAACCTCTTTTGGCCCTTAATGCGCAGTCTGATCGTGTGGGCGTTAGGAAACCAATTTGAAGATATTTACATACACCGCGCTGATTGGCTGTTCTGGTCTAGGTCTAGATTTGGGTCAAAAGTTCCATCCTACCTGAACCAGCAGAAATTCCTGGCATTTTCACAATTTCTGTGTTATTTTGACATCGTAGTGTGGAAATATATTTGTTATTGGAAAATCACATTTGTAACTGCACTGCCACTTTCAAGTTCCTATTTGAATGACGGACACTTTTTTCTTGAATACAGTTCATAAGCTGAAGTTGTAACCAGTAGGAATATTTTTGTTCTTTTAGAAACACGGAATTGAGAAGAACCTTGGACTGGGCAAGCTGTCAGCCTTTGAGGAGAATCTGGTGGCTGATGCCATTGGTGAGCTGAAGGGCTCCATCAAGAAGGGCGAGGATTTTGTTGCTAATATGAAGTGAGCAGGATTTGAAACTCTCAACCTGTGGTTATTTATATTGTCCAGTCACATAAATGGTGCCAGGCCTCTCAAATCAAAGTTTCATCATGCCTGACAAAGCAATAGTTTGTTACTGATCAGAAATATTTACTCAAACAGTTGACCTCACCATCTTGAGCTGGATCAATGTAGGTTTGAGAGGGATCTCTGAGAGAATCAACTATGCATGGAATTATTTGAGTAGTATTTTGTCTTTGCCCATCAACTCAACTATTGTGGCTTCTTTCAAATGTATAAAGAAATCTCAACCCCATTTACATTTTGCGATTTGTATTTTAATATTTTAGGGGAAGGGGTCCATGGACATGTCAATCAGTATTCCAAATGTATTACCTTGAGTCTGTCAATGATATTCAGTTATACATTTAAATTTGGACATCAAAATGTGTAACAAGTGACATCCAGCTGCAAAAAAAAAATGTTTCAAACGCCGAAGGACATTGAACATGTTTTAGAATTCATTTGGATCTGTTGAGCTATGGGGAAAGTGTGGTCGTGAAATGGAATATTTGGAATGAGCTCATTATTACCTTGTAACCAAGGAGTACCACAGCTAAATCACACTACAAAACAGACTCTTGCTAGCTAGAGATAAAATATGCAGACATATTTCAGGTTAATTTAGACTAACCTCTGCATATCTATGGTTGGTGGCGGTAGCTGATTACCATCTGAGATCAATACCTTTTCCTTTCAAGTATTTTACACTAAATTAAACTAGCTAACTACAGTTGAAGTCGGAAGTTTACATACACCTTAGCCAAATACATTTAAACTGTTTTTCACAATTCCTGACATTTTAATCCTAGTAAAAAATTCCCTGTCTTAGATCAGTTAGTATCACTACTTTATTTTAAGAATGTGAAATGTCAGAATAACAGTAGCGATTTATTTCAGCTTCTATTTCTTTAATTTAATTCCTTTAATCACATTCCCAGTGGGTCAGAAGTTTACATACTAATTGAGTGTATTTGGTAGCACTGCCTTTAAATTGTTTAACATGGGTCAAACGTTTCGTGTAGCTTCCCACAATAAGTTGGGTAAATTTTGGCCCATTCCTACTGATGGAGCTGGTGTAACTGAGTCAGGTTTGTAGGCCTCCTTGCTCGCACACGCTTTTTCAGTTCTGCCCACAAATTCTCCTTAGGATTGACAGCACGCGTCTCCTTCCTGAGCGGTATGACGGCTGTGTGGTCCCATGGTGTTTATACTTGCGTACTATTGTTTGTACAGATGAACGTGGTACCTTCAGGCGTTTGTAAATTGCTCCCAAGGATGAACCAGACTTGTGAAGGTCTACAATCCTTTTTTTCTGAGGTCTTGGCTGATTTCCCCATGATGCACTGAGAGGCACTGAGTTCAAGGTAGGCCTTGAAATACATCCACAGGTACACCTCCAATTGACTCAAATGTGGTCAATTAGCCTATCAGAAGTTTCTAAAGCCATGACATCATTCTCTGGAATTTTCCAAGCTGTTTAAAGGCATAGTCAACTTAGTGTATGTAAACTTCTGACCCACTGGAATTGTGATACAGTGAATTATAAATGAAATAATCTGTCTGTAAACAATTTGTTGGAAAAATTACTTGTCATGCACAAAGTATGTGTCAACCGACTTGCCAAAACTATAGTTTATTAACAAGAAATTTGTGGAGTGGTTGAAAAACAAGTTTTAATGACTCCAACATAAGTGTATGTAAACTTCCTACTTCCAACTGTATGTGTTCATTGTCATGATGTTACTTAAACAACATGAAATAAGTGGAACCAGGTGCAGGCTGAGGCAAAATATGATACGTGTAAATATTTGTATGAACATAAGATTCAACAACTGAGACAAACTGAAGAAGTTCCACAGACATGTGACTAACATAAATGGAATCCTGTGTGCCTGAACAAAGTGGAAGCTACAGAAATGCACTTATTAATGTCTACATTAGTTTTTGCCACATTTATTATATTAGACACATTAATGATTACTGTATAATGTGAGCTAAACAAAGAAAACATATATACAAACATTTTCCTTAGAGTATAATTTTTTAGATCACTAATGTTACTGTCCCCACTCCTATGAAAAAATAATTCATGTAATTTTGAAACATTTAATGTCAATTTAATGTAGAATTCCATTCATTCCTATGGAGGACTGCTCCTACTGGGGAATGCCAATAATGAAGACCTGCGGCTTCAAAGCCTTTCTATGGTCAATACAAAGCATCAGCAATCCAGGGTTTATGTACAGCATTGGTTTCTATCTGTGTGATGGAGGATTTAGCAGAATGGTTGAGAGACTTGTACGATATTGACTGAACAATATGGATGCGCTCGAGACTGGCACAGTTCTCTGTTCCCACGCCAATCATTTCACAGCGAGGGGTGGGAGAGATAATTCAGAGAATTACGGGATGGTGTGACGGGTCCAGCTGCCAACAACTGGTGCCACCTGGTTTTCGTTACGTTTGTAAATTTGGCCCAACCTGCCACTTTCCTTGCCTGGAACGACATCTCAAATTTAATCAGTTGATGAAAGCAGATAAACACTGAGTATACCAAACATTAGGAACACCTTCCAAATATTGAGTTCCACCCCCCACAGAGGCTATTTAGATTAGAAGGAATCCAATAGAGTACATACATTTGTAAGTCGCTCTGGATAAGAGCGTCTGCTAAATGACTTAAATGTAAATGTAATATTTAATGTATGTGTTATTTTATTTCAGTAGGATGGAGAAGAAATGGAATACCTGGAATATTACTCAAAGCTATTCTCAATATTGCCATACAGCATAGGGCATGCTGCACACTAGGCAGCAGTGCACACTTGTTATGTTTGGACAAATGAGCTGCTCATTGTGTATTACAGTGCATTGACAAAGTAGATGCATTAAAGGTGTCAAGAAAAGGAAGCATGGATAGATCATGCTGGTCCCCGTTGCTCTGCTGAGTCACACTCTGTGACACAGCTTCTCTGTCACCTACGTCACCGCTCCACACTAGATGCTGGTGTAATAAATGACTTATGTAACTGAATCATTGCTGGCCTGTCCTCTCACAGGATGGCTTCTAACCAAAGGCATGTAACATCTCACTCTCCTGAATCACCAGGTTTATACAATAAAGTCCCAAAGGGACAGAGTGGAAGGACAGGAAGAACGGTGGACTGCGGTTGTCGTTTCGTCATAGAATAGAGACACATTTATATTGGGAGCAACCCCTACTAGTGTAACCTCTATCCTCTCTGCTGATGAGAGATGATCATTCATTCCACAATGTTTTTTATTTTATTAAGTTGACTAAGAATATGAATTGTGACAGGCAATAACATGGCAAGCATAAACCTAATTGGTATTTATTCATAAGATCTATCATAGATGTTAAATACTTCAGCTAAAAATTAAACACAGAAACCTTTTTTTAAAGTATGGGGAGGGGTGTACCAGAAAACCAGTCAGTATCTGGTGTGACCACGATTTGCCTCATGCTGCACGACACATCTCCTTCAGATAGAGTTGATCAGGCTGTTGATTGTGGCCTGTGGAATGTTGTCCCAATATTTTCAATGGTTATGTGAAGTTGCTGGACATTGGCAAGAACTGGAACATGCAGTTGTACACGTTGATCAAGAGCATCCCAAACATCCTCAATGGGTGACATGTCTGGTGAGTATACAGGCCATGGTAGAACTGGAACATTTTCAGCTTCCAGGAATTGTGCATAGATTCTTGCAACATGGGGCCATGCAACATGAAACATGAGGATCTCGTCACGGTATCTCTGCATTCAAATTGCCATCTATAAAATGCAATTGTGTTCGTTGTCTGTAGTTTATGCCTGCCAATAACATAAACCGACCGCAACCATGGGGTACTCTGTTCACGAAGATGAGCATTTTCCCACAAGTCGGTTACGACGCCGAATTGCAGCCAGGTCAAGACCCTGGTGAGGACGATGAGCTTCCATTAGACAGTTTCTGACAGTTTGTGCAGAAATTCTTTGGTTGTGCAAACCGAAAGTTTCATCAGCTGTCCGGGTGGCTGGTCACAGACAATCACGCAGGTGAAGAGCTACATATTTTAGAGTGACCTATTATTGTCCCCAGCACAAGGTGCACCTGTGCAATAATCATGCTGTTTAATCAGCTTCCTGATATGCCACACCTGTCAGGGGGATGGATTATTTTGGCAAAGGAGAAATGCTCAATAACGGATGTAAACAAATTTGTGCACAAAATGTGAGAGAAATGAGCTTTTTGTGCATATGGAACATTTCTGGGATCTTTTATTTCAGCTCATGAAACATGGGAGTAAAACTTTACATGTTGCGTTTATGTTTTTCAGGATGTATAAATTGTGCTTCATTCCTAAAAAGATCCCCATAATGGAATTAAGTGCTTTATGTAATGATTAACATTTAAATGAGTGCTGCTGAATCCTGTCAACTGTACCTTACATTTTATTTTCACCTCGGTCAGATACTGGGATATTAACAGCTTTGCTGTAGCACTGGTGACAGATGATGACCTTGTTTTCTTCTCACGTTTTTAATCCCTCTCCCATCCATCCAGCCATTCTCAGCCCATAAACTGGCCCAGTGCCTGGGCACGCCAGTCCACAAGATCAAAGGCAGGTTGCCGGGGCGCCCAGATGGCCAGGGTACAACCATGACCACCACACTGCTCCTGAGTCGTCATGCCCAGACCACCCTCCAGCCCGTCCTCTGGACTCTGTCCGCAACCATCTCCACTTCCTCCCCCAGGGGCCTAAAGTCAGCCAGGACCAGGGTTTCCCTATCACTAGACCCAAGGACTCTGAGCTTTTTTCTCCCTCAAACGCAGTATCAGACTCCTTCTCCCAACAGGTAAGAGAATGATGGTGATGGTATTGATGAAGAGTTTAGTAATATTGATGATGAACCTACGAGCTGTGCCACCAGAGACTCTGGATTCGCGCCCAGGCTCTGTCGCAGCCAGCCATGACCGGGAAATCCGTGACCGGGAGGTCCAAGGTCCGTGGAACAACATGGTTGTGGACAGAATTGCAGAATCTCCACATGAGACCTGGACAGATTCTGAGGACAAAGTGAGGGAAATGATCTTGGAGAAATTGAAAATGGCCCACAGGACTGGAAAACCCACCACTGGCCCAGGTGACAGGCCCAGGGTGATAGTAGTCAAGTTCCTGAGGTTCAAGGACAAGGTAGCTGTTATGGAAAGAGCCAAGAACTTGAGAGGAACTTACATCTTCCTCAACGAAGACTATCCTGAAGCTGTGCACCAGAAAGTAAAGAACTTATCCCAGCCATGAAAGCTGCCAGAGCGTGTGGGGACATCCGCTATGACAGGCTCTTTGTCCACCCTCCCTCCCAAAAGCCTGAGAGAGTCAAGATGAGAGGAGAGAGTCAAGCCTATGGGTTTGTAGCTTCAACCCCACATCACACACTTTCACAAACCAACTGAATAATGGACTGCTGAATGTATATATTTTTTTCTTGCTTTGTTTGCTCTTTTCCATATTACATCTATCTCTGATAAACTACCCAGGAAAGGTAAAAAAATTGCCCATATTAATATGTGTAGCCTTAGAAATAAGGTTAATTAAATCAATAACTTGTTAACATCAGGTAACATTCATATATTAGCCATTTCTAATTAATTTGATGATACAGCAGTAGCAATATAAGGATATTACATCTATCAAAAGTACAGGAATGCTTATGGGGGAGGTGTTGCTGTATATTTTCAGAGCCATATCCCTGTAATGCTTAAAGAATATTGTATGTCAAATGTTATTGAAGTGTTGTGTTTGCATGTTCACCTAAACCCTATTCTTTTGTTGTGTTGCTATAGGCCAACAAGTGCTAAATAATATGTGTGAAATGCTTGATAGTGCATGTGATATAAACAGCAAGGTCTACTTTCTTGGGGACCTGAAAATGGACTGTTTTTTTATCAGGAAAAAAAGATAGGGCAGACGTGCTTCTAGCTCCTAGGAAAATTTGCAGTATTTGTTTTGTGTCACCTGGACCAACCATCCAGGAACAGTTTGGTGACAAACAATGCCTTTTCCAGCATGATGGAGCACCTTTCCATAAGGCAAAAGTGATAACTAAGTGGCTCGGGGAACAAAACATTGATATTTTGGGTCCATGGCCAGGAAACTCCCCAGACCTTAATCCCATTGAGAACTTGTCGTCAATCCTCAAGAGGCGGGTGGACAAACAAAACCCCACAAATTCTGACAAACCCCAAGCATTGATTATGCAAGAATGGGCTGCCATCAGTCAGGATGTGGCCCAGAAGTTAAGTGACAGCATGCCAGGGCAGATTGCAGAGGTCTAGAAAAAGAAGGGTCATATCACTGCAAATATTGATTCTTTGCATCAACTTCATGTAATTGTCAATTAAAGCCTTTGACACTTATGAAATGCTTGCAGTTATACTTCAGTATTCCATAGTAACATCTGACAAAAATATCTAAAGTCACTGAAGCAGCACACTTTGTGAAAATTAATATTTGTGTCATTCTCAACTTTTGGCCACGACTGTACAGGTACTATAGTATATTACATCATTTTTGAAGCATCAGACCACACAGTGGTGGTGAAAGATTATCAGCATTCAGTGGAGCATTTACCTCAACTTGTAACGGTTCTCTTGTGGTGAAGTAGAGGCGGACCAAAATGCAACGTGGTTTCTTTGATTCATGTTTAATAACAAAAGATAAACACGAACACTACAAAAACAATAAACTTGGAAAACCAAAAACAGCCCTATCTTTTTTTTATTTTTATAAAAAATAATTTATTATCTTCAATGCCATTCATTCTTTACAACTCATAATTTACATACATACTCAAATAATGGTATTTTAATTAAACTAATTAAACTAAACATAAACCCCAAACAAAACCTCAGGGGAGCATCTTCCCTCCCCGTCACCCTACAAAATACCTTTCCCTATCTCCCCGTCCCTAATCTATCCCCTTACAAATCTAAATGACACCCAGCCCTAAACCCCCCTTCCACCTCTCCCGAGCAGCATGCTGCCCCCACTTCCTCTCCTCCCTCTTCATCCTCCCCCTCAAATCTCCTTCCACCCTCCTCACTATCCCTTCCACCCCCCAATCTCTCCCTGTCTTCACCATGTTCTGCCTTGCTTCCCACAGACCCCGTTTAAAGAGACTCATGAGAAACCTGTCCCTATCCGTCCCTCTCCCTACACCCCTCTCTAACCTGGCCCACGTCAATACAAAATCCCCCTTTACCAAACCTAACAACACCCGTGCCCTAGTCCATACTACTCCGGCAAAGGCACAGTCCCAAAAGACATGGTGCACAGTCTCCTCCCTGCCACAAGAGGATCTTGGACAGGTGGGGGATTGCACCAAACTATACCGGTACATGATGGAACGTACCGGCAAGCACTTATGGAGGCTCAACCAATTCAGGTCCTTGAGCCTGTTGTCCAGACCCCGCGCCTGCACTCCCTCCCAGACCACTTCCGAGATGCCCACTACAGGCGCCGGACTCCCTGCCTTTCTGACCTCCTCGTACAGGTGCCTCTGATCTAAACCTACTCGGGCAACTTCAACCTCAGGGTGCGCATGCAGCCACTTGGCCGCATGACCAAAGTGCCACGGCAGCTGTTCCGCCCGAGGACCCGTGTTAGACCACACCATTACGCTTCTCGCCTGATACGAGAAGAACACCCGCAGGAGGTAACCGGACGGGTGTATCACTGGCTGAGCAAGCTCCGTTAACAAGAAAGAAACAAAAATTGTGTCCAGCTTGAGGGGGAAATGTGGTACCCCCCTACCTCCCTCCCCGATGGGACAGATCATGTGTGCCCTGGCGACCCACTCGCACCTGCCACTCCACATAAACTGAAACACAAGCCTCACTAGAGGCCTCCTCAGACAAGCCGGCAATGGGTAGATGTATGCCAAATACAAAAGAGACGGCAACACATCCACCTTTAGGACCAGGACTTTGCCCATAAAAGACAAATACCTAGCCTTCCACATTGCTAGCTTCCTCTGTACCACTGCGATACGCATGTTCCAGTTTAGCGTCGCTGAGCCGGAGGTCTCAAAATGGACCCCGAGAATCCTCAGGGCCCCCTCACAGAGAGATAACCCCCCAGGCACATCCGTTCTACCGCGCCATCTTCCGAAAAACTTGACGGAAGACTTTGCATGGTTCAGAACTGCTCCCGACGCTCGGGTGAAATCCCCAAAGATGGCAAGGGACCTTGTCAGGCACGAGTCCTTGCACAGCAGCAAGGAAGTGTCGTCAGCGTACTGTGTCATCTTAACACGCAGCCCACCACTTCCAGGGATCAGCAAGCCTTCCACCCCTGTGTCTGCCCTAATGGCAGCCCCCAGAGGCTCCATGTACAGAACGAAGAGGAGAGCCGAGAGTGGGCACCCCTGCCTGACCCCAGACGAGAGGGCAAAAACGTCACCCAAGTGACGATTTACACTAACTCGGCACCCCGCTCCGACATATAATGTACAAATCCATCCTATAAACTTCTCCCCAAATCCTAATCGACCTAACACTCTGAATAAAAAGGATCTATTCACGCGATGAAAGGCTTTCGCCTGATCTAGCGCTGCTACCATTAAAGGCAGTCCTCTATCTTCAACCCAAGCGATGGAGTCCCTGATTAACTGTAGGTTCCATCTAATAGAGTGGCCCTCTACCCCGCACGTCTGATCCTCATGGACGACGTAGGGAAGGGCTGTGCGCAACCGGTCTGCTAAAACCTTTGCAAGTAGCTTGTAATCTACACACAGCATGGTCAACGGCCGCCAGTTGCCAAGGTCTGTTACTTCCCCCTTCTTATATAAAAGTGACAGCACACCAACAGCCATTGATCCCCCCGGGACCCCCGTCTCAAGGATGGCCTTCAAGACTTTGAGGACCACTGGTCCAAGTATACCCCAAAACTTGAGATAAAACTCAGCCGGCAGCCCATCCATCCCAGGCACCTTCCCTTTTCCCATCCTCCTAAGAGCGCTCTCAACCTAGTGAGATCTGGGCCTCCATCACTTCTCTAATGTCCTCCGACAACCGCCTGGACAAGTGTTCTAAAAACACATTTCCCTGCTCTACATCTATTTCCCTTTCCTTAAATAAACCTTGGAAATGATCAGTTGTCACCCTGACCATATCCTCTGGTTCTCTAACTATACTACCATTTTCTTCCCTAACATCATGCATTACCTTCCTACTCTGTCTGGCCCTAACCAACTTAAAGAACATAGCAGAACAAGTCTCATTATGTTCTAGAAAGCCACTATGCGCATGCTCCAGGAAAGCTCGAGCCTTCCGCTCCTGCAACTCCCTGAGCTGCGCCTTTAGGGTTGCGGATCTCTCCCAGTCAAACGACCCGCCGAGGTTGCCTGCCTCGTATTCGAGTTCAATTAACCTTTGGATACGATCCACCTCCCTCCTCTCCTTCCTTTTTTTCCCTCTTGCAATACCCTATTATAAAAGCCCTAATCCTCACCTTAACTAATTCCCACCACTCTAACACCCCCTCGCACATGGACCGGAGGTCCTCAAGCCTCCAAAAGAAACCATAAAACCCGTCAACAAAAGCCTGCTCCTCCAGCACATCCCGATCTAACTTCCAGTACCCCCTACCAAAGAGGCAGACTGGCGACCCCACCTGCAGGAGCACCCCGTCGTGATCCGAAAAGAAAACAGGCAACAGCCGCCCAGACAACTTACCCAAAGACCTGGGTACAAAAATATAGTCGAGCCTCCGCTCAACCCCCCTGGAGTTGCGCCATGTAGGACCGGCCATTTTCGGAGTAGTGTGCAGACCACCATCTACCAGACCATGGCAAGCCATTAGCCCGGCAATGGCGCCTGCACTGCTATCTCCCTATTCCTAAATCTGTATTAAAATCCCCCCTATCACTAATTTCCTATTTGTGACACACAGGGGCGTCAGACAGTCCACCATCTCCCTCCTGTCTGCCACCACCTGTGGCCCATACACCACCACCAATCTAAATTTATAATCCCTTATCGTGACATCCACCCCTATAACCCTCCCCTGCATTACCACAAAATAATCCTCCACTTTTACCTCCCTGTGCCCACACAAAATCCCTACCCCCGATGAGTGCACCCCCCCCAATACCCCAAACCGACTCCCCCTTGTCCCACTCCCTCTTAAACCTACTAACATCCCCTCCATCCCTCAGGTGAACCTCCTGTAAAAAACAAAAATCAAACCCCACACCCTCCAAATAACTAAAAACCGCCCTCTTAACAAAATCCCTTAAACCCCTTACATTTAAAATAACAAAAGTAAAATTAGACCCCATGAAAAAATAAAAACATGTAATACACTCAAATTCTAAACCCAGACAGAAAAAAAAAACAGGAGACTCACCCGATGCTCCCCTGCTCCATATCTACCGGTGAGAACACCATCCGTACTCCCGACATCCCCCCCTCTTCCTCCATCTCATCAACCCAGGATGCAGGAATAGTGTTTGGCTCCGGGGTGCCCTGCACCCTGGGTCTACCCCCACAATCCTCCCCCTCCCCAGTGCTGCAGCTGGTTTGGAAAAAAAAAAAAAAGAAAAAAAGAGTCCCCAAACAAAAAACTCCCCACCTCCTCCTGTACCCAGTCCCGAGTCTTGTTAGGTGTGTCCCCACCCAACAGAAGTTGAGGGCCTGGGGAAACCAGCAGCAACCCAGAGGTTTCTCCCACCCCCATCACTCTCTTGGCCATCCCCTCCCTCTCACTGTCGGCCAATCGCACCCTCCTCTTCATTCTCTTCATTGGTGATGGCGGCAGTGGAGAGATACCACCCCCCGCCAGCTCCTCCACCATACCCCTCATCTCTTCCACCAGGGCACTTTCCCCCCAGTCCACTTGCTCTTCCACCGCCTCCTTCTCCACCACTCCTCCCTCGCTTTCTTCTCTCTCATGCTCCTCCACTCGGTTGCCTTCTTCCGCCGCTTTTCCTACTCCGTGCCTTCCGTTTCTTTCTCTCTTCCATCCGCCGCTTCTTGCTCCTCCTCCTTCCTTGTGGCCTTCCCCTCTGGACCTGTACTCTGGTCATGAGGCGTGCTTCCTTCTCCTCCTCTTCTTCCCCCATCCCCCGCTCCTGCTCCCCCCCCCAGCCGCAGACGCATATGACCTCTGACGGGCCGGGCACCCCCGCCACAGGTGTGCTGACGAGCCACACCCATGGCACGTCTTAGGCTTGTCACAATTCCATCGCCTCGTGTTCCTCAGATCCACAAAATCTGCATTTTCTTGTGCTGCACGAGGCGAATATGTGTCCGTAGGCCATACAGCGCCTGCAAAATGGGGGCTGACGTGCATAAAACAATGTCCCCCTGTCAGCCCCTAGGGAGAACATAGCAGGAGGATGGAGGTAGCCACCATGTCCCTTTGGGTCCTCTCTGACGAGGGCCTGGAAGCCTCTCCTCACATTCCAAAACCCAAGGGAGTCTTTGAGGTGCCTTGCTGAGGAGACGTTATCCATGTATCTCCCCAGAAAAGCCCTCACCTCTTCGTCCTTAACTTAAGTGTTGTAAATGTTGACAGTTACAACCCTAAAGTTATTCTTCGCCAGGCTTGTTATTTCATAGTGGCTCATCGGCCTCTCACCTCCCACTGCTCTTGCCCTTCTCAGGATATCATCGTGTTTCTCCTCTGTATATAGTGCCACGTCGTATGCTCCCTCCAACGAGTTGCCTTGGAAACAAAACACGTCCTTCACCGTCAGCTTTAGAATCCCCATCAATATTATCCTTCCAAAAGATTCCCGTCCTAAAGGCTCCAACTCCTTTTCCTTCCAAGCAAACCGAATCGTGTTGGCCAGCCCAATCCCAGGGACCGGCCGTGTTGATGTATTTAGCACCATCTCCGCAAGGAGAATGGCGCTCGTTCTCTTCCAAAACAAGTAAAAAGAAAAACCAAAGTGACTGAGCCTATTCTGGTGCAAACTAACACAGAGATGGGAACAATCACCCACAAACACACAGTGAAACCCAAGCTACCTAAATATGGTTCCCAAACAGAGACAATGATTAACACCTGCCTCTGATTGAGAACCATATCAGGCCAGACATAGAAATAGACAAACAAGACATCCAACATAGAATGCCCACTCAGATCACACCCTGACCAACCAAAACATAGAAACATACAAAGCAAACTATGGTCAGGGTGTGACACAACAAATATACTTTTTTCAATTATAATGCTCAGTTCCAGTTAAAAATGTTTCACTTATCCTGTGTGCACTGCACAGATAATTTTTTTTTAACCCAAAACACAACACTATTTCAATGCTATGGTAATCATATTTGCCTTTATTCCAAAATAAAATAGCAATTTTCCCCCACCATTCTCCTCTATTCTCCAAAAGCTGAATGTATTACATTCCCTGTGATTTTATATGTAAGGGAAATTTGGAGGTCAGATTTCCACTTCAATGTTGACTCCCAGTAGCTCTCCACTCACAAAGGAACACAAACAGAGGCAGCGGGCAGACACAGTCAGACGTCTCACAGCTGCTGCCCACATTACACCAGGATCCGTTCTATCAGAGCACAGAAGATTAGCAGAGAATCTCACCAAGACCCACAGACCCAGTATTGATACAAGGCTGAAATCACACATCCACACACATTCTCAAAGACACAGATAGACATTAACACCCTCGCACACAGTCACGCAGCATGAGATCGGACACCTTTGGTGGCTGAAGCCACACACTCTTTTGCTAATGTATTTTTTACGTAAGATTTGAAAGTTTTAGATTCATGATGTATGTGTGTCTTAAGAGCTGAATCACAGATAATTAACTTTGAATAGATTTTTGAAAATGTAATTGTGCAAGGCATTCTTTGACCTCTGCCTCCCAGGAGTGACCCTCTCATTAAACAGTTCTGCGGGTCGCTACTTTAGCATCCTCTGATTGCTCCACTTCACTTCAGATGCTGTCCTCGTCACCTTGTGTGTATTGAGTTTTGTGGCTACAGACTTAGAAATAACCCTCTGGCGAAATGCTGCTTGGAAGATCAAGTCTGGGGCTATTAATATCCCTGTCAAAGCTGCAGCCCGTAGCACTAAAGCAGCTGTGCTTGTTCCTCATCCGCTCGCTCTCGCGTCACGCTCCTCGCCTCTGAGTTGACTAGGAATACTCCTTCAATTACCGCCACTGTCTGTGGGGCCGGCCAGCGAGACAAACACACACTGTGAACTGTACTAAGGAAGAACAATACATACGGGGACATACCAGGGATCAGCATCCAGTAGCCTTGAACTCAAATTCAGTCGTTTTTTTCAGCAACTTAATTTCTCAAAACAGGCACGTGTTGAGTTTGTTGAACAATTGATTGGTTTGAATACAGCATTTAAACATCTTCTAATTCACAACTGATGGCTATTTCCTTGTGACGCCCCCAGGTTCAATATACCCCTCCAGTAGATCACAATACTCTAGGGCTTCCTAGTGGCACAGCGTTCTAAGACATTGCATCTCAGTTTTAGAGGCGTCACTACAGACCCTGGTTCGATTCCAGGTTGTATCACAACCGGCCATGATTAGGAGTCCCATAGGCCGTCATTCTAAATAAGAATTTACTGACCTAGTTAATTAAATAAAAGGTTAAATAAAAATACTGATATTTTAGACACCACCTCACAATACCAGCGTAATGGTTCTCATGGGAAGGGGCATTCATTCAGACCGTGGGAAATTCAACAGGTATCATGAAAATAAATGATTTTATTGGAATGGTAAGATATGATACAGGCAGTGGAGGAGGGGAAAGTATCTAAGTCAATATGACCTGTGGGGTAAATTCAAGGCAGTGGTCTTTATGAGATTTATAGAGTCGGTTGAGTTTCTCTAGCATGTATTATAAACCAGACAGACCTACCTGTGGAGTATCAAATTATTATGACATAATCATGAAACAGAGCAGCGAATAGGATGTCTGTGCCCTTCGTAATTATAGCTTCACATCAATACAGTGCTATTTCTCATTCATCTTTGTAATCATACACAGTCAGGTGCTCATCAGCATACAGTATATAAAGTAATTTTATATTTAGGAAGAGGATCGTTAAAATCACAGGACATGACAGTAATTCAGTGCTGTTCTGATTTCGAGGGCTGTTATAGACATTTGAGGCTCTCCTTAAGCAATGTGATTGCCCAGACACATATCAAATACTTATGCCACCTGGCAGTTTGGCAGTTTGTCAATATCATGAAGCAATCTTCTTATAGTATTACACAAATCTTGTTCCACTCAAACACTCTCTGTCTTATACACAAGTGGTTCTAGTCAGGTAGGCTAGTATCTGCATTGTATTCTGCATAATAGTATTGTCCTTTCATTGAATGCAACCTTCTAGGAACAAGTGTATCCTATATTTCCCCCTTATTCCAAAACAAATTCTAGCTTACTGTTTTATCAAAGGTTGCCAGGATTCAAGCAGGGAATGTGTATTTATTGCTGTATTTAGCAGTTTAGAGAACCTGAACAGGCCGATATGTTGGCAACAACTGTCTAAAGTATTTAATTACATTTAGACCTGTCACGCCCTGACCTTAGAGATCCTTTTTATGTCTCTATTTTGGTTTGATCAGGGTGTGAGTTGGGGTGGGCATTCCATGTTTTGTGTTTCTATGATTTTCTATTTCTAGGTTTTGGCCGGGTATGGTTCTCAATCAGGGACAGCTGTCTATCGTTGTCTCTGATTGGGAACCATACTTAGGTACCCTTTTTCCCCACCTGTGTTTGTGGGAAGTTAACTTTGTTTGATGGCACATAGCCTTAAGAATCACGGTTTGTGTCTGTATTGTTTATTGTTTTGTCGGCGACATCTACTATTAGAAGTATGTACGCTCACCACGCAGCACCTTGGTGCTCTTTTTCCAACGGCCGTGACAAGACCTCTTTTTATAATATCTCATTATTAACAGGCAGGTATCAGGGGTTTGGTTTGACTTGTGTTTGTAGGTACAAAGTGCCTTTCAAAAGTTTCAGACTGGATTCCTTCACATTTTATTGTGTTACAAAGTGGCATTAAAATGTATTTATAAAAATGTAATAACTAAAATATAGTCGTTGCATAAGTATTCAACTCCCTAATGCATTACATGTTAGAAACACCTTTGGCATCGATTACAGCTGTGAATCTTCTTGGGTAAGTCTAAGAGCTTTGCACACCTGAATTGTGCAATATTTGCTCATTATTCTTTTCAAAATTCTGTCTAGACCGCAATTTTCAAGTTTTGCCATGGATTTTCAAGCTTATTTAAGGCTCTATTCAATCAAATCCGCTTTAGCCGACATCCACATAGCGGTTGTTTTGACGGTGTTGGAACTGCGTTAGATGTCAGATCCACAAGTGGCTCTCTGCATTGTACCTAAAGCGGACATGGTCATTGGCTGCATGGAGTGGCATTAACAGAAATCCCATGCAGCCTTGTTTACAAGTTGGAAAACTGGTATGTGAGATGTAATCTACACCTCAATTAGGATAATAGAAATCCTCATTATTTTGTTTAATCATTTTTCAATTTGAGCATAAAAATATCTACATAGCCTACACTTTCTCAGACTTCAGTGACAATGATTGCAAGAGCAGCTACTCAGATTTGAATGATCCAAAGTAGTTCCACCTCTGACATTGCCAAAACATCCGCTATGCAGGTGTCTGCTATCACCGGTTAACGCTTGATCTGATTGAATCTAGGCCCTAAGTTCACTGTAACTTGGCCACTCAGGAATATTCACTGTCTTCTTGGTAAGCAACTCCAGTGTAGATTTGGCCCTGTGTTGTAGGTTATTGTCCCACTGGAAGGGGAATTCCTCTCCTACTGTCTGGTGTAAAGCAGACTGAAGCAGGTAGAATTTTTTTATCACTTTCTTGTTGTTGTCATTTTTACTACCTTTTTCTCCCCAATTTCGTGATTGCGATCTTGTCAAGAGAGGCGAAGGTCAAGTCATGCGTCCTCCGGAACATGATCTGCCAAGCCGCACTTAACACCCGCTCACTTAACCCGGAAGCCAGCTGCACCAATGTGTCGGAGGAAACACTGTTCAACTGACGACCGAAGTCAGCCTGCAGCTGCCCGGGCCCGCCAACAAGGAGTCGCTAGAGCACGATGAGCCAAGTAAAGCCCTCCTAGCCAAACCCTCCCCTAACCCAGACGACGCTAGTCCAATTGTGCGCTGCCCTATGGGACTCCCGCTCGCGGCCGGTTGTGACACAGCCTGGGATCGAACCCCAGGCTGTAGTGATGCCGCAACACTGCAATGCAGTGCCTTAGACCGCTGCGCCACTCGTGAGGCCCTGAAGCAGGTTTTTGTCTAGGATTTTGCCTGTGCAAACACACTCCATCCTGTTTCTTTTTATCCTGAAAAACTCCCCAGTATTTTATTCTGTACACTTGAATTCTTCTTTTCACTGTCATTTCACTGTCATATTGTTGTTGATCCATCCTGAGCGTTCTCCCATGACAGCCATTGAACTCTGTAGCTGTTTTAAAATCCCCAATGGCCTCATGGTGACATCCCTGAGCAGTTTCATTCCTGTCCTGTGGTTCAGTTCAGAAGGATAACTGTGTCTTTGAGTCTGGGTGGTTTAATACATAATCCACAGTATAATTATTAACTTGACCATGCTTAAAGAGATATTCAATGTCTGATTTGTTATTGTTACCCATTTGACTGAGGGACCTTACAGATGTTGTATATATGGAGGACAGATGAAGGGTTAGTCATTAAAGAAATCACATCAACCCCTATTATTTCACACAGTGAGTCCATGTAACTTCTTATGTGATTTGTTAAGCCAAATGTTACTCCTGAACTAATTTAGGCTTGCCTAAACAAAGGGGCTGAATACTTATGCAATGACTATATTTTTGTTCTAAATTTGTATTTATCTTCTTCCACTTTGACAATAGAGTATGTTTTGTAGATTTACAAAACAAATAACACAACTTTATATACAATACATCCAGTGCCTTGCAAAAGTATTTTGTCGCATTATATTGTGTTAAAAACCCTTATCATGTGAATATACAATTGTAGATTTATGATGTACAGGGTTGTGTTTGCAGTTGGAGCGTAAAAGTTGGATTGGATTTGGTGATATTACTCCAAATAACATATCACCATCCTCACTAAGTGATGTGTCCTCAGTAAATGAAAGAGACAGTTCTCTGGTAAGGACGGTCAGTGTTTTGTAAGCTATTAGAAGATTAAACACTGTGTGGGACACTGTGTCCCTACGGTTGTTTGTTTTGGTTTCTGAAGGCGTGAAGGAGAGGGTCCTTTGCGATTGGCTTAAATTGAATGACAGTTGGGTTCTTTGTTTGTGCTTGTAGTGTTTGAGTGGTTGGGTATGAAATTCGTAATGCTGCCTTTAAGGATTTTACACTCAAATGTGCACCTTCAAGACATATCAGTGCAGAGAAAGAGAATGCACTGAGCCCCAGGAGGGGAAGGATCCGTCTGCCTGTCCCCGCATCAGCAGATGCCAGCCTCAGTCCCACTCCAAAGGGGGCTTTGATATTAGCAATGTCATACATTGATCAACGCCCGTGTTAATCAAACAACAGATGCTGGAAAGTTTCTTTAGTGCACTTGGAGGAGTTCAAAATTGTACAGCCACGGATTTTGGTTGGTATAACTGCCTCCAAGTCAAGAAAAGATCAAAGACACTTTACAAAGATGGATAGGGTAGTACTCTCCATCTTACAGTGGGGCATTTTGTCTGTCATAGTTGAAGTGTACCTATGATGAAAATTACAGGCCTCTCATATTTTTAAGTGGGAGAACTTGCACAATTGGTGGCTGACTAAATACTTTTTTGCCCCACTGTATGTCGTCATGTATCAGCAGCAAAACAGAGGGGTGTTTAATTCTGTAGTTTCACATTGGGCAGAAACGTGGTCACTCATGGTAGTCAGTCACAGTGATCATCAATAATTCTCAGCTGTTCCTAATGAGGTTTTCTGTACCAATGGCCCTCAATGCCACTCCGGCGCCCGTCCCTCGTCACTGAGTAAATCACATGAGGGCGCAGCGTTCATTCCTCAGTGCCCGTTGAAAGCGAATGGTGGCATGGACGTGTTTGCAGCGGGCACAGACCACACTGCGCATAGCCTCCCCGAACAGCAGCAGCACGTGCCAGTTGTACTTAGCTGAACACTCCACGTAGCCGCACTTCCAGTTCTTCCTAACCAGGTCGGACACGTTATGGCGGGGGAAGACACGCCCCCACTGCAGGTCCCGTTTGTTTCCCACAATCAGGATGGGCGTGTCACCTGTGCCCACCACCCTGGAAAAAGGAAAAGAGAGACAAAAACAGTGAGAATGAGAGGTTAAACACCTGTGGTCAGCTAAAGCCAGGCACACACAGTGGTTCCTTTTCTGTAGTCATTTAAACAGAAACACAGCATAACATAAAAGCAAGGCTTAGCTATGACTGACAGGTTTGTACCCCAAGATTTTAACCTTCACACCCAGTCAAGATAAATCTGAAAAAGATATCCTGAGGGGTTTTTATGATGTTATAGTTGATGCTATTAAAGCAGAGTTATCACATCCCCTGCCCTGTTAACCCTGGCCAAAATTGACTCTTCGTAAGGAGAGAATAAAGGGCTGTTTCTGGATATATTCATGACCAAAAACCCAGACAACAAATTTACTAACGAAAGTACACCTTGACAGAAACCTTGAGTTATTGTCGAGGGAAGGTTTAAAATCCCACACAGATCCCCATCTTGTCAAAGTAATATGCTGGTAGCTCCTACAGAGGAAGTTTGAAACCTTGGGTTTCTGAGGTGAGTGTTCATTGTGTGTTTTTCTCTATTCTCTGTTGTGGCTGACTGTAATTCCCTGTCTCTCCTTCACTGCTCCACTAGGCTTGGTTAATGCATTTGTTCTGTCTACAGCGCCTGGCTTTGTCTGGAATCTTACTGACAAGCTGTCACCGGGCTCCCCCTGCTATCCCGGGACTCCTCGTCAGATAAACGTGAGTAAAACCCAGGGTGTCACTCTCCTCTCCACATCCCCAAGCCTCTGCATTCAGCTTTTGTCTCTTTCATATGATGATAGTTCCCTCTTTTCTAGGAAATAAATACATTTTCCTAAGCTGTCAGTTCCTTAAAAGCAAAAGGCTGAATTTGAACAGTATAAACAACATGATGGTGTGGGACAACAATATGTGCAAAGGACAATGGAGGGAGATTGTCCACTCTGCTTCTCGTATTGATTTTTTAAAAATGTAGACCACTGCTCCAAACGTTGATTTTACAAGAATTTACTGCTAAAACCTTTAGCATGGAAATCGAACAAAGTAAATAATTTGTGCGTAATAATAATAATAATAATAACTGGGTGAGCCCACGCCATAGATGGATGACTGGGAGATGAATGGCTGTGAAAGGAGCTGTCACTGACACCATTAGCCTCTGGGTAGCCTTGGCCACGTGGCGCTGTCAGAGTGGGCGCTAACTGAAGGCCTCATGCTCACACACCATGTGACGGCAGCCAACAAGGCTGATGTGACAACTACACCTCACATCCATCACTGCTGCCAATGACAGGTAACCGTCACCCTGACCCTACGGTCACCTCTGGAAAAGCTGTGACGTCCACTTTGACATCCCAGTGCCACGAAGGTGATATGATTTGCAAATTCAAACGGAAGCGTTATTGACTTTCCAATAACTGAGGCCGAGAGGATTGTTTAGGCCAAATCTACAATAACTCATATGCCTTGATACATTTTCACCATGGTGTGTTATGAAGAATTACAACTAATTTATACTACGTTAGATATTACAAGGTCTTTATTACAATAGCAGTTTGAAATCCAAGATGGCGTAGCAGTCAGGCGTCTTTGTTTTCGTCTTGTCGTGTCCCGTGTATACATCTTTATATATCTTTTTTCTTCGCATACATTTTTTATGTTTTTCTTAACCCCAACTTCAACATACTCTCCTGCAACCCGCCTCACCCAATGTGGTATGGTTCTGCTATTTTCTTTACTTTAGAACCAGAACCCCCAACAGCAGCTAACTAGCTACTAGCTAGTAGTCAGCTAGCCACTGCTAGCAATCATCAGCTAACCTTTAGCCCGGCCAACTCCTGCCAGTCTGCACAGCATAATTCAACCCAGAGCTTATCGGACTTCTTTTTCTCCATATCTCTGGATTCCTACCCAAGCTCTGAACCTCTTCACCTGGATGATCACAGCTAGCTAGCTGCTATCCGATTGGCTTCTCCTGGATAACATCTCTGTCCTGAAGCAAGCACCAATTAGCTTGGAGCTAGCCTATGCTAGGCCCATCTCCCGGCAAGCTGAAGAGGTCCATCAGCCACTCCTTGGGCTACAATACCTATTTTGCCATTTGGCCAGGACCCCTTTTATTGCCGATACGGAGCCCCGCCGATCCATCACGACTGGACTACCGACGTAATCCGCCCGAGGTTTTTTTTTCCAACAGTGGTTGGGATGATCAATTGGCAACCTTTGCCTCTCCCTAATGTCAATATGCCTTGTCCATTGCTGTTTTGGTGAGTGAGTATCAAAAATCAAATCAAATCAAATTTTATTTGTCACATACACATGGTTAGCAGATGTTAATGTGAGTGTAGCGAAATGCTTGTGCTTCTAGTTCCGACAATGCAGTGATAACCACCAAGTAATCTAACTAACAATTCCAAAACTACTGTCTTATACACAGTGTAAGGGGATAAAGAATATGTACATAAGGATATATGAATGAGTGATGGTACAGGGCAGCATACAGTAGATGGTATCGAGTACAGTATATACATATGAGATGAGTATGTAGACAAAGTAAACAAAGTGGCATAGTTAAAGTGGCTAGTGATACATGTATTCCATAAGGATGCAGTCGATGATATAGAGTACAGTATATACGTATGCATATGAGATTAATAATGTAGGGTAAGTAACATTATATAAGGTAGCATTGTTTAAAGTGGCTAGTGATATATTTACATCATTTCCCATCAATTCCCATTATTAAAGTGGCTGGAGTTGGGTCAGTGTCAATGTCAGTGTGTTGGCAGCAGCCACTCAATGTTAGTGGTGGCTGTTTAACAGTCTGATGGCCTTGAGATAGAAGCTGTTTTTCAGTCTCTCGGTCCCAGATTGGATGCACCTGTACTGACCTCGCCTTCTGGATGATAGCGGGGTGAACAGGCAGTGGCTCGGGTGGTTGATGTCCTTGATGATCTTTATGGCCTTCCTGTAACATCGGGTGGTGTAGGTGTCCTGGAGGGCAGGTAGTTTGCCCCCGGTGATGCGTTGTGCAGACCTCACTACCCTCTGGAGAGCCTTACGGTTGAGGGCGGAGCAGTTGCCGTACCAGGCGGTGATACAGCCCGCCAGGATGCTCTCGATTATGTTCTTATTTCATTGTAGAGTCTCCAGCCCTGCTCAATATGCCTCAGCTAACCCTCTTGTCCCACCTCCCACACATGAGGTGACCTCACCTGGTTTAATTGATGTCTCTAGAGACAATACCTCTCTCGTTGTTACTCAATGCCTAGGTTTACCTCCACGGTATTCACATCCTACCATACCTTTGTCTGTACATTATGCATTGAATCTGTTCTACCGTGTCCAGAAACCTGCTCCTTTTATTCTCTGTTCCGAACATACTAGACGACCAGTTCTTATAGCGTTTAGCCGTACCCTTATCCTACTCTGCTCCTCTGGTGATGTGGAGGTTAATCCAGGCCCTGCAGTGCCTAGCTCCACTCCCATTCCCAAGGCGCTCTCATTTGTTGACTCCTGTAATTGTAAAATCCTTGGTTTCATGCATGTTAACATTTCAAGCCTCCTCCGTAAGTTTGTTTTATTCACTGCTTTAGCACACTCTGCCAACCCTGGTGTCCTAGCCGTGTCTGAATCCTGGTTTAGGAAGGCCACCAAAACCCCTGAAATTTCCATTCCTAACTATAACATTTTCCGACAAGATAGAACTGCCAAAGTGGGTGGAGTTGCAATCTACTGCAGAGCGAGCCTGCAGAGTTCTGTCTTATTATCCAGGTCTGTGCCCAAACAATTTGAGCTTCTACTTTTAAAAATCCACCTTTCCAGAAACAAGTCTCTCACCGTTGCCGCTTGCAAAAGACCACCTTCTGCCCCCAGCTGTGCCCTCAACACCATATGTGACTTGATTTCCGCCCATCTACCTTCAAAGTTTGTGCTGTTAGGTGACCTAAACTGGGACATGCTTAATAGCCCGGCCATCCTACAATCTAAGCTTGATGCCCTCGATCTCACACAAATGATCAATGAACCTACCAGGTATAACCCCAAATCCGTAAACACAGGCAACCTCATAGATATCATCCTACCCAACCTGCCCTCCAAATACATCTCTGTCTTCAACCAGGATCCCAGTGATCACTGCCTAATTGCTTGCGTCCGTAATGGGTCTGCGGTCAAACGACCACCCCTCATCACTGTCAAACGCTCCCTAAAACACTTCAGCGAGCAGGCGTTTCTAATCGACCTGGCCCGGGTAACCTGGGCCATTTACCTCATTCCTTCAGTAGAAGATGCCTGGTTATTCTTTAAAAGTGCTTTCCTCACAATCTTAAATAAGCATGCCCTGTTCAAAAAATAGGAAAAGATATTGCCCGTGGTTCACTCCAGATCTGACTGCCCTTGACCAGCACAAAACATTACTGCATTAGCATCGAATAGCCCCCACGATATGAAACTTTTCAGGGAAGTTAGGAACCAATGTACACAGGCAGTTAGGAAAGCAAAGGCTAGCTTTTTCAAACAGAAATTTGCATCCCGCAGCACAAACTCCAAAAGTTCTGGGACACTGTAAAGTCCATGGAGAATAAGATTAGCTCCTCCCAGCTGCCCACTGCACTGAGTCTAAGAAACACTGTCACCACTGATTAAATCCACTATAATTGAGAATGTCAATAAGCATTTTTCTACAGCTGCCCAAGCTTCTCACCTGGCCACCCCTACCCTGGTCAACAGCCCTGCACACCCCCACAGCAACTTGCCCAAGCCTCCACCATTTTTCCTTCACCCAAATCCAAATAGCTGATGTTTTGAAAGAGCTGCAAAATCTGGATCCCTACAAATCAGCAGGGCTAGACAATCTGGACCCTCTCTTTCTAAAATTATCAGCCCGAAATTGTTGCAACCCCTATTACTAGCCTGTTCAACCTCTCTTTCGTATCGTCTGAGATACCCAAAGATTGGAAAGCTGCCACGGTCATCCCCCTCTTCAAAGGGGGATACACTCTAGACCCAAACTGCTACAGACCTATATCTATCCTACCCTGCCTTTCTAAGGTCTTCGAAAGCCAAGTTAACAAACAGTTCACCAACCATTTCAAATCCCACCGTACCTTCTCCGCTATGCAATCTGGTTTCCGAGCTGGTCATGGGTGCACCTCAGCCATGCTCAAGGTCCTAAATGATATCATAACCTCCATCGATAAGAGACAATACTGTGCAGCTGTATTCATAGACCGGGCCAAGGCATTCGAATCTGTCAATCACCACATTCTTATCGGCAGTTTCAACAGGCTTGGTTTCTCAATTGGCTGCCTCGCCTGGTTCACCAACTACTTCTCAGATAGAGCTCAGTGTGTCAAATCAGAGGGCCTGTTGTCTGGTCCTCTGGCAGTCTCTATGGGGGTGCCACAAGGTTCAATTCTCGGGCCGACTCTGTTCTCTGTATACATCAATGATGTCGCTCTTGCTGCTGGTGATTCTCTGATCCACCTCTAAGCAGACGATGCCATTCTGTATACTTCTGGCCCTTCTTTGGACACTGTGTTAACTAACCTCCAGGCGAGCTTCAATGCCATACAACACTCCTTCCGTGGCCTCCAACTGCTCTTAAATGCAAGTAAAACTAAATGCATGCTCTTCAACCGATCGCTACCAGCACCTGCCCACCAATCCAGCATCACTACTCTGGACGGTTCTGACTTATGTGTCAAATCAAATCATCAAATCACATTTGATGTCCACATACACATGGTTAGCAGATGTTAATAATGAAATGCTTGTGATTCTAGTTCCGACCATGTAGTCATATCTGATCCTTGTTTCCTAACCTCAGCACCTGGGGGCAGCCCGTCAGAAAATCCAGGACCCAGTTGCACAGGACGGGGTTCGAGACCCAGGGTCTCGAGCTTAATGACGAGTTTGGAGGGTTCTATGGTGTTAAATGCTGAGCTGTAGTCAATGAACAACATTCTTATATAGGTATTCCTCTTGTCCAGATGGGTTAGGGCAGTGTGCAATGTGATTGCGTCGTCTGTTGACCTATTGGTGCAGTACGTAAATTGGAGTGGGTCTAGGGTGTCAGATAGGATGGAGGTGATATGATTCTTGACTAGTCTCTCAAAGCACTTCATGATGACAGAAGTGAGTGCTACAGGGCGATAGTCGTTTAGCTCAGTTACCTTAGCTTTCTTGGGAACAGGAACAATGGTGGCCCTCTTGAAGCATGTGGGAACAGCAGACTGGGATAGGGATTGGTTGAATATGTCCGTAAACACACCAGCCAGCTGGTCTGCGCATGCTCTGAGGACGCAGCTAGGGATGCCATCTGGGCACGTTTAAATGTTTGCGGCTGCGGTGAAGGAGAGATCGCAGGTTTTGGTAGCGGGTCGTGTCGGTTGCACTGTAATGTCCTCAAAGCAAGCAAAGAAGTTGTTTAGTTTGTCTGGGAGCAAGACATCGGGGTTCGCAATGAGGCTGGTTTTCTTTTTGTAGTCCGTGATTGACTGTAGACCCTGCCACATACCTCTCATGTCTGAGCCGTTGAATTGTGACTCTACTTTGTCTCTATACTGACACTTAGCTTGTTTGATTGCCTTGCGGAGGGAATAGCTACACTGTTTGTATTCCGTCATGTTTCCGGTCGCCTTGCCCTGATTAAAAGCAGTGGTTCGCGCTTTCAATTTTGCACAAATGCTTCCATCAATCCACAGTTTCTGGTTGGGGAAGGTTTTAATTGTTGCCGTGGGTACAACATCACCGATGCACTTGCTAATAAACTCGCTCACCGAATCAGCGTATACATCAATGTTGTTCGACGCTATCCAGAACATCTACAAATACCTAGGGGTCTGGTTAGACTGTAAAATCCCCTTCCAGACTCACATTAAGCATCTCCAATCCAAAATTACATCTAGAATTGGCTTCTTATTTTTGCAACAAAGCATACCCTCGTAAAACTGACTATCCTACTGATCCTTGACTTCGGCGATGTCGTTTACAAAATAACCTCCAACACCGTACTCAACAAATTGGATGCAGTCTATCACAGTGCCATCCGTTTTGTCACCAAAGCCCCATATACTACCCACCACTGCGAGCTGTATGCTTTCGTTGGCTGGCCCTCGCTTCATATTCGTCGCCAAACCCACTTGCTCCAGGTAATCTATAAGTCTTTGCTAGTTAAAGCCCCGCCTTATCTCAACTCACTGGTCACCATAGCAGCACCCACCCGCAGCAAGCGCTCCAACAGGTATATTTCACTGGTCACCCCCAAAGCCAATTCCTACTTTGGCCGCCTTTCCTTCCAGTTCGCTGCTGCCAATGACTGAAACGAACGGCAAAAATCTCCCTCACTAGATTTAAGCACCAGCTGTCAGGGCAGCTCACAGATCACTGCACCCGTACATAGCCCATCTGTAAATTGTCCATCCATCTACCTCATCCCCATATTGTTATTTATTTGATTTACTTTTCTCCTTTGCACCTCAGTATCTCTACTTGCACACTCATCTTCTGCACATCTATCACTCCAGTGTTTAATTGCTATATTGTAATTTGCTTTAGGTCACAGTTGTAAATGAGAACTTGTTCTCAACTAGCCTACCTGGTTAAATAAAGGTGAAATAAAATGGTTATTTCAGACTGTGACTCAACTTATTTTATTATGGTAAGATAACCACTGTGAAAGACTATTGTTGTAACAAGTGAGTGAATGTCTGCTGAGTGTCTAGTGTATAGTGAGTTTCTGTAGAGTGGGTGTTGTTAAAACTGTTTTCATCACACCACTCCACACTGCCTTTCGCTTCCAGCAACATCCATTGGATACCGAATTCAAAAGAACTTTTGTACAATAGAGAAAAAAATACAATAGAGGAATTGTGAAGAAAAGCCAAAGTGATTATGAAGACACTTGACCATGGCAGTCTGAGCCACTCATGTTGATTTCAGTCCAAATGTTAAACAAATGTTCTCTGTGCGTGTGGCGGTGGGGGCTCCTGATTGCATAGCGAGCCGTAATTACATCTGTTCAAAGAACCAGTGCCAGCTGGAGCTGGTCCCTATTTGTCATGCAGGCCGTGTCCTCACCTGGTCTCTAGGATCTGCTGGCGCATAGTCTTGACGTATTCGAAGCTGTCGAAGCAGCAGATGTCATAGACCAGGATGTAGACGTGAGCGCTGCGGATTCCTCTGCAGCAGGTGTCTGTCCACTCCTGGAGGAGGGAGGGGGGGGAAGAAGATAGAAAAGTGAAGAAAGGAGAATAAAAATGGCTGGAATAACATTTTAGCAAGAATAGAAAGGGGAGGAAAGGAGACAGGAGGGAGGAGAGAAGACGTAGGGAGATCTCTCATTACGAAGCAACACATTAACCTTCCCTTTGTCTAGTAAAATCTGATGGCACTGTTTTAAAAATGTTTAATTTGTCTGGGAATGTTATTTTAAATAGATGCATGGAGACCAATAGTTTTCACATATTCTGTACACACTCATACACACACACACACACACACACACACACACACACACACACACACACACACACACACACACACACACACACACACACACACACACACACAGAGCTTTTGAGAATGATTTTAGTCTAGTTAATTTGTTTAAATGACTTGCAACATAGCTTACTGTCTGATCAATATGACCAGAACACAATCTGCTCTCTTATTGAATTCAAACTTTTTGTAATTTAATTTCTGCTTTATAATTGGCTCCTCACTGTGAGAAATATTGTTTGCAAGCTAGGCCTTGCCTTGGATAGCTTTTCAAAAACACCTCAAGCACCTCCACAGTGCAAATGAAACACTGATTACTTTATAAATCAACCTGGTCTCAGAGCATTTCATACAATTATTCTGTACGCAAATCCGAGATACTCCATTTCATATGATATGTTTACGAATTACAATTCATATTATATGATATGAAATTGCAAAACATACAATAAGTTACACATTTTCAAAATGTGTTATAGTTACGAATTTGATGAATTTGCGAAACATACAATCTGTAACAAACGTATGATATGCGATATGCGTTGATACGCGCTAAACGTATGATATGTTACAAATTATAGCTATGTGACTAATGTTAGCTAGCTTGCTAATGTTAGCTGTATGTGCGTGTTGATCAGGCTGTTGATTGTGGCCTGTGGAATGTTGTCCCACACCTCATCAATGGCTGTGCAAAATTGCTGGATATTGTCAGGAACTGGAACACGCAATCATACATGTCAATCCAGAGCATCCCAAACATGCACAATGGGTGACAAGTCTACTGAGTATGCAGGCCATGGAAGAACTGAGACATTTTCCGCTTTCAGGAATTGTGTATAGATCATTGTGACATGGGGCCGTGCATTGTCCTTGTCCTTGTGGTAAAAATTATGTAGGTAAAACAAAGCGCGAATTAAAAGTACGTATCTCAGAGCATCGTAGCACCATTAGGTGTAAAAACTTTACTTATCCAGTTGCGGCCCACTTCTTGGAGGCAGGCCACTTGATTTCGTATCTGCGTTATATTGGCATCGAACATGTCACCCTCCCTAGGAGAGGGGGTGACCTTGATAATTTATTGTTAAAACGAGAGGCTGCCTGGATCTTTAATTTAAAGACCCTTGCGCCCTTCGGTCTCAACATAGACTTTGATCTGAAGCCATTCTTGTGATTATTGTGATTTTGCCATTGTAATTGTTTGTAAACTTGTGTAGTTAAATTAATCTATGATAGTATGCTATCCATTTGTTTGTATGCTGTTCTTTGTATGACATTTTAATATTTGATTATTAACCAATGATATTAGGCCACTCTTGGCCATGATTACAGACACCTGTGTCTTTTGACACTATATAAACAAGTTATCCCGCAGTGTTTGTGATTATACCCTGATGAAGACAGCTTGGCTGTCGAAACGTTGGTATTACATTTTTGCATCTGAGCTCCTAGAGTGTACGGCTCTCTTTTATTTTCATGGGGCCGTGCATTATCATGCTGAAAGGTGGTGGTGGTGGATGAATGGCACGACAGTGGGCCTCAGGATCTCATCACGGTATATCTGGGCATTCAAATTGCCATTGATAAAATGCAATTGTGTTCTAGCTTATGTCTGCCCATACCATAACCCCACCACCAACAAGGGGCACTCTGTTTGCTCGCACACACAACTCCATACACGCTGTCTGCCATCTGCCCGGTTACAGTTGAAACCGGGATTCATCAGTGAAGAGCACACTTCGCCAGCATATCAGTGGCCATTGAAGGTGAGTATTTGCCCACTGAAGTCGGTTACGATGCCAAACTGCAGTCAGTTTGTGCAGAGATTCTTTGGTTGTGCAAATCCACAGTTTCATCATCTGTCTGGGTGGCTTGTCTCAGACGTTCCCGTAAGTGAAGAAGCCGGACGTGGAGGACCTGGCTGGCATAGTTACACGTGGTCTGCGCTTGTGAGGCTTGTTGGATGTACTACGTTTATATTTTTGTTCACTGTAAATGGAGTGTATCAGATTTACGTACAGAATCATGCAAAATGCTTTGAGACCAGGTTGTATAAATAATCAGTAGAGTGTGAAATGTGAAGTGATTGAAGTTTTACCCCAAACAGGGGTTCTCTTTGAATTATTTGTTTCAATATCTCACAGTGGGATTCACCAGAAACTCTAAGTAGTTCGAAGAACCAATCATACACCTCTGTCTGACCCAGACAGGTCGAGTGGCAAATGAGGTAGCTCCTCCCTTAATACTAAAGAGCCACTCGGCCGCCCTCTGATCATTCTCTTCTCACAAAAGAGTTATACTCTAGCTAGCTCTCCTCTTCTGTGTTGGGTGACTTTACATAAAGGAAAGTTTTCACTTCGTGTAACAATTAGCTTCGTTGATTTTTATTCCTTTGTCTCCTTAGGTAGCTACTGTAGCATCACACAGCTAGTTGCTGAGACTTAGCTAACTTAGCTGCAGGGCTTAGCTAACCTGGATAGCTAGTCTACCGACTAGCTTTTTTACCTGGAAGGGTAGGATTACTAGCTCGCTCTCTGCTTACCGAAGATCAACATAGAGCTAGCTTTCTTTCGCTAACACGAGGCGAAAGCTAGCTACATTCACATTGTAAAAGAAATACTTTGTGATTTTGGCAATGATTTTATCTACTTCCACAAAGTCAGATGAACTCATGGATCAAAAAATGTATGTCTGTGTGCAGTTTAGAGCAAGTTGCTAACTATCATTAGCGCAATAACTGGAAGCTTGTGGGAATGCTAGCTGTTCCTGTAGACGTCCAATCATTACGCCTACACTAGTTGGCATTGGCATGTGAAACTATCGCTAACTTCCTTTATACTGGATGCAGAGACATAAACATGGAATCCACGAGTTCATCTGTCTGGGGAAGTAGATCAAGGGCTTTAGTGACAAAATCCTGAAGTATCCCTTTAAATAATTAGGTTATCTGGTTAGCACTATGGTAATTAGCTATGCTACTAGCCCAAGTGGCGAACGTGAGTTACGTTTCCCTTTGTTCTACATTAACCCTTTGATAGCCGTTTTTTGGAGCCATGGAGCCTGCTAGCTCAGCCCAATGGGTACTGAGCAAGACCCCGGCCCCTGTCCCAGCACAACCGTGCCCATACGGAGCAACCATAGCTGACAAGGAAGTCTGCCTAGGTCTCGAAAACGCAGAAGCAGTGTTCAATAATCCCCAGTCATGCATCCATTGTGTTTTTTTTACCGCTAACACTCTCCGGCAGTTTTTTTGCTGCCAGAGAGTGTGCTGAGCGGCCCTATGTGGCTCATCTCACACACTCCCTTCGGGTAGGGAGACTACTTCACAGACCCAATGGCGATGGCGAGGGCATGACCAACCTCCTCCAAACAGCAGAGGAAGAAGAGCACGAAGAGGTGCAAGCTGTTACCTCTAGTCCCTATTTCACTCTTAGCGGAGCATCGATGGCGGATGATAGATATTCGCTCCTTGATGTCAAATCAAATCAAATTTTATTTGTCACATACACATGGTTAGCAGATGTTAATGCGAGTGTAGCGAAATGCTTGTGCTTCTAGTTCCGACAATGCAGTAATAACCAACAAGTAATCTAGCTAACAATTCCAAAACTACTACTTTATAGGCACAGTGTAAGGGGAAAAAGAATATGTACATAAAGATATATGAATGAGTGATGGTACAGAGCGGCATAGGCAAGATACAGTAGATGGTATTGAGTGCAGTATATACATATGAGATGAGTATGTAAACAAAGTGGCATAGTTAAAGTGGCTAGTGATACATGTATTACATAAAGATGCAGTAGATTATATAGTGTACAGTATATACGTATACATAAGAGATGAATAATGTAGGGTATGTAAACATTATATTAGGTAGCATTGTTTAAAGTGGCGAGTGATATATTTTACATCATTTTCCATCAATTCCCATTATTAAAGTGGCTGGAGTTGAGTCAGTGTGTTGGCAGCAGCCACTCAATGTTAGTGGTGGCTGTTTAACAGTCTGATGGCCTTGAGATAGAAGCTGTTCTTCAGTCTCTCGGTCCCAGCTTTGATGCGCCTGTACTGACCTCGCCTTCTGGATGATAGCGGGGTGAACAGGCAGTGGTTCGGGTGGTTGTTGTCCTTGATGATCTTTATGGCCTTCCTGTGACATCGGGTGGTGTAGGTGTCCTGGAGGGCAGGTAGTTTGCCCCCTGTGATGCGTTGTGCAGACCTCACTACCCTCTGGAGAGCCTTACGGTTGGGAGCGGAGCATTTGCCGTATCAGGCGGTGATACAGCCCGACAGGATGCTCTCGATTGAGCATCTGTAGAAGTTTGTGAGTGCTTTTGGTGACAAGCCGAATTTCTTCAGCCTCCTGAGGTTGAAGAGGCGCTGCTGCGCTCAGAACGCACCCTGTGGGGCCCCAGTGTTGAGGATCAGCGGGGTGGAGATGTTGTTGCCTACCCTCACCTGGGGGCGGCCCGTCAGGAAGTCCAGTACCCAGTTTCACAGGGCGGGGTCGAGACCCAGGGTCTCGAGCTTGATGACGCGCTTGGAGGGCACTATGGTGTTAAATGCCGAGCTGTAGTCGATGAACAGCATTCTCACATAGGTATTCCTCTTGTCCAGATGGGTTAGGGCAGTGTGCAGTGTGGTTGAGATTGCATCGTCTGTGGACCTATTTGGGTAAGCAAATTGGAGTGGGTCTAGGGTGTCAGGTAGGGTGGAGGTGATATGGTCCTTGACTAGTCTCTCAAAGCACTTCATGAGTGTTACGGGGCGGTAGTCGTTTAGCTCAGTTACCTTAGTTTTCTTGGGAACAGGAACAATGGTGGCCCTCTTGAAGCATGTGGGAACAACAGACTGGGATAGAGATTGATTGAATATGTCCGTAAACACACCAGCCAGCTGGTCTGCGCATGATCTGAGGGCGCGGCTGGGGATGCCGTCTGGGCCTGCAGTCTTGCGAGGGTTGACACGTTTAAATGTTTTCCTTATGTCGGCTGCAGTGAAGAAGAGTCCGCATGTTTTAGTTGCGGGCCGTGTCAGTGGCACTGTATTGTCCTCAAAGTGGGCAAAAAAGTTATTTAGTCTGCCTGGGAGCAAGACATCCTGGTCCGTGACTGGGCTGGTTTTCTTTTTGTAATCCGTGATTGACTGTAGACCCTGCCACATACCTCTTGTGTCTGAGCCGTTGAATTGAGATTCTACTTTGTCTCTATACTGACGCTTAGCTTGTTTGATTGCCTTGCGGAGGGAATAGTATTGTATTCGGTCATGTTTCCGGTCACCTTGCCCTGATTAAAAGCAGTGGTTCGCGCTTTCAGTTTCACGCGAATGCTGCCATCAATCCACGGTTTTCTGGTTTGGGAATGTTTTAATCGTTGCTATGGGAACGACATCTTCAACGCACATTCTAATGAACTCGCTCACCGAATCAGCGTACTCGTCAATGTTGTTGTCTGACGCAATACGAAACATATCCCAGTCCACGTGATGGAAGCAGTCTTAGAGTGTGGAATCAGATTGGTCGGACCAGCGTTGAACAGACCTCAGCGCAAACAGGCAGCGACCAGACTCAATATTGAGTGCCCCAAACTCATGGGGAGTGGCAGCGCAGAGATGGACTGGTACGATGGACGGAAACTCCCCTCTTGCACTGCCCCAAGCAAGCAACACCTCCCAGCTATCCCAGCTTGCATAGTGGAAGCCAAACGCAATTGGGACAAACCCTCAACCGACAAGGTCCAAACCAGACTTTTTTGCCAGCATGAATTTCAAGGACATGGAGAAGCTGGGCCTCGGCAAGCCATCGGTGGTCGAGCCATCACTGGCCAACCACCTCAAACACAGTTCCTCGTCACTAACAGGCACTTCTCTCCCTGGTAAGAGGGACTTCTTCATGTCCATCTACCAGAAGGTTTACATGTCTACCGCACGTCCTATATGGCAGTTGAATGTTACAACCATACTACTGGTTTATCAGACCGATTTGATGCTAGAGATGCATAATCTCCTAGCTATCAAAAAGCCTAACCCAGACCAATTCGCTGGCACCAGGGCTTTCCCCAGGAGGCTTCCAGTGACACAGCATGCACCGACCCCACAGTTCGGATTCCCAAACTGGCACCGCCAATAGGGAAACCTGTCATTTTCTGCAGCCGCATCGAGGTCCCGCACATTTGATTCCCCTGTGGTCATCCTGTCTGGGTTGGCGGAGATCTTTGTGGGCTATACTCAGCCTTGTCTCAGGATGGTAAGTTTGTGGTTGAAGATATCCCTCTAGTGGTGTGGGGGCTGTGCTTTGGCAAAGTGGGTGGGGTTATATCCTTCCTGTTTGGCCCTGTCCGGGGGTATCCTCAGATGGGGCCACAGTGTCTCCTGACCCCTCCTGTCTCAGCCTCCAGTATTTATGCTGCAGTAGTTTATGTGTCGGGGGGCTAGGGTCAGTTTGTTATATCTGGAGTACTTCTCCTGTCCTATTCGGTGTCCTGTGTGAATCTAAGTGTGCATTCTCTAATTCTCCCCTTCTCTCTTTCTTTCTCTCTCTCGGAGGACCTGAGCCCTAGGACCATGCCCCAGGACTACCTGACATGATGACTCCTTGCTGTCCCCAGTCCACCTGACTGTGCTGCTGCTCCAGTTTCAACTGTTCTGCCTTATTATTATTATTATTCGACCATGCTGGTCATTTATGAACATTTGAACATCTTGGCCATGTTCTGTTATAATCTCCACCCGGCACAGCCAGAAGAGGACTGGCCACCCCACATATGCTCTCTCTAATTCTCTCTTTCTTTCTTTCTCTCTGAGGACTTGAGCCCTAGGACCGTGCCCCAGGACTACCTGACATGATGACTCCTTGCTGTCCCCAGTCCACCTGACTGTGCTGCTGCTCCAGTTTCAACTGTTCTGCCTTATTATTATTCGACCATGCTGGTAATTTATGAACATTTGAACATCTTGGCCATGTTCTGTTATAATCTCCACCCGGCACAGCCAGAAGAGGACTGGCCACCCCACATAGCCTGGTTCCTCTCTAGGTTTCTTCCTAGGTTTTGGCCTTTTGAGGGAGTTTTTCCTAGCCACCGTGCTTCTACACCTGCATGGCTTGCTGTTTGGGGTTTTAGGCTGGGTTTCTGTACAGCACTTTGAGATATCAGCTTATGTACGAAGGGCTATATAAATAAATTTGATTTGATTTGGGTGCCTGACCTAGGGGTACGCTCCCTGGTGCAGAGAAGGGCAGCCAACAGTTCACTCCATGTTCTGACCTGCCACCTCTCCAGTGGAGCACAGACTCTTGGGTAGAACCCTTCCCTTTGTGCTGCGACCCATTCTAATGTGTTCACTCTCAAGGAAGATGGAGGGAATCTACTCTACCCCCGAGTGCCCGTTATGCCACGGCTCTCCCCCCGGCTCAAGTTCAAGCAGAATTTTGGACTCAGCAGCTGCCACTGGCGACTCGGCACACATACTAAAGCAGAAAATCTCCTCTTGATTATGCAAAGAAACGATCAGGCTATACATGCGGCAGAGAGCCACCTTGGCTTCTACACCCGGTACTTCCTTGTTCACAAAAAAATGGGAGTAGTTCTCCCCAGTACTGGGGCGATGGGTGCTAAACAGCTATCTGACAAAGTTGCATATGCTTACATGCAACATGCTGCCTCTGTCTTTTCATCGAGGTGACTGGTTCACCTCAGTCGACCTGCAGGACAGGAGGTTTTTAAGGTTTTCTTTTGAAGGCACAGTCTATGAATACCATTTGGGATTGCGCTAGCTCCCTGATCATTCAGAAAGTGTGTAGAGGAAACATTCACACCACTGAGAATCAAGGGGCTGAGGTGTCCTATACAGATTATTACCTGATAGGCAAGTGGTACCAAACACAACGCATATGGTTCAAGATCAATCAGAAAAGGATCTATTTGGTGCCAACTCAGATAGTGTCAAGGCGTGACTGCATCATGCCGTTTTGATAGTGCCTCTCCTTGTTCAACCGGAGGCGCTCGGTCACGTTCAAGACATGCCTCCAAGTGCTGCGGTTGATGGCATCCACTATCTCAGCAGTACCTCTTGGCATACTGAGGATGATAAACTTCCAGGGCTGGGTTTTAGCCCAACCTCTGTGTACAGGGTGTCACCAAACTACCAGATTCATCCGTGGGACTGCCAGATGGTGAAGCGTGATTCATCACTCCAGGGAACGCGTTTCCACTGCTCCAAAGTCCAATGTCCTTTATACCACTCCAGCCGACGCTTGGCATTGTGCATGGTGATTTTAGGCTTATGTAAGGCTGTTTTGCCATGGAAACTAATTTTATGAAGCTCCCAACAAACAGTTATTGTGCTGAAGTTGCATCCAGAGGCAGTTTGGAACTCGGTAGTGAGTGTTGCAACCAAGGACAGACGATTTTTATGCGCTACAGCAGTCCCGTTCTGTAAGCTTGTGTGGCCTACCACTTTGTGGCTGAGCTGTTGTTGCTTCTAGACATTTCCACTTCCCAATAACAGCACTTACAGTTCACCGGGGCAGCTCTAGCAGGGCAGAAATTTGACGAACTGACTTGTTGGAAAGGTGGCATCCTATGACAGTGCCACGTTGAAAGTCACTGAGCTCTTCAGTAAGGCCATTCTACTGTCAATGTTTGTCTATGGAGATTGTATGGCTGTGTGGTTGATTTTATACACATGTCAGCAACGGGTGTGGCTGAAATATATACAGTGTATTTGAATTTGAGGAGAAATTACATTCCAGGTGAATACAGAGAGAAGGTTGTCCTCTTATCTACTCCTGTCAGATCTGTGTGTGTGTGTATGTTATGCAAATGTAGATACATTTAGATAGCAGGGAACAGATAGCATCAAAGCAGAAGGAAACCACTCTATTAAGATGAACCCACTGACAGTGGCTTCCTGACATTAAACTGGACCTTTCACCTTGCTACAATGTCTAACCTGCCACACACATCAGTTCCCATCACTATTGTGCTTCAGTGGGACAGTACCTGCAGTGAGCTGCAGGGGAAGCTGGTGATTGCAGGATAGTCGGTGATCTGCAAGTTGTGCACGTGGCCATTGAGCACGGCAGCCGACAGGTGGACCTGGCGGGCACGGCTGGTTGCCGGGACAGGCGCCTCGCTGTAGTCATCGTGGAGGAAGCGCTGCACGATGGCAGTCTTGCCCACACCCTGCGCCCCCAGCACAGCGATGCGGAAGGGAGGGGGCATGCTGAGCCCCCCTTGACCCCCTGCCGACGTTCCGCACCCTTCCCTGTTCTCGCAAACCACCGGCTAGTGCATTCAGGGTTGTGCAACGCATAGTCCCCACGGGTGCAGAGGCAAGTGTGGTGGTGGGGTGCACGCTCAGACCCATTCATAGGCCACCAACACCCCCTATCATACTAGAGGATTGGGGGAGGAGAGAGGGTAGGAAAGGGAATTGGGGAGTGAGAGGTAAAGAGAGCGAGGGGGAGGTAGCGGGATTGAAGAGATTGGAAGAGCGAGATTTGAGAAAGAGAGTAGGAGGAAGACAAGAAAAGGGGAACACACCAAACAGGTATGGGTTATTTAGTTCATTTGGAGCTTAAAGATGCACTATGCAGAAATCGCTCCACCATTTCCTGGATCACTCTGTACTTGAAAGTAGAGGTTCTTTTGGAAAGTGCATTATTTTTACCACTGCATGCCTTTCATTCATCTACAAAAGGGAAACAAAAGCACTATGCTGCTAAGCAACCAACTAAAAATAGAAATCCTATACACAAGGACACTGAGAAGATTAAATAAGATATTCTGTGAAAACCAAAGACGTCACTGTGCACTCAATGAGATTGACAAAATTGTAAGCTGGAATGAAATGTGACAAAATATTTATGTAGTCACTTAAATCAGTGTATTGTCTTCCAGATGGTTTATTGGAGATGCTACCACTCTCCCTTGCCGTTTTGGAGCCAGTAGAGCATTAAGAGACTATACTAAGATTTATTTTTGAACAGCTACATGCACTGATCCCATTAATGACTTGAAAAAATGTTGAGTGATTAATCTACGAAATGAGCACAACTACAATAGTCTGTTTCATAAATTCCCACCAATACTAAATCTGAAGCTGCATAATCATCACTAACTTATTTTTTTTAGAAGACAACAATCACCATCCAAACAAGTTGTCATTCCAACAAATTAAATGGAAAATCTGCAGTTGCTACATCCATTCTTAGATTTTTAAAAATTAATGATATATAACCATTGATTCTTGAAGAATAACACTTAGTATACTGTATGCCTCACGAGCTTAGTTCAACTGTCTTACACCATCAGAACCCAAATATATAGGCCTACCCGAATTAGTAGACTAATATCTAATATCATCCAAAAACTACACGGAACCGACATGAGTAACTGCGCAAAGACATACTCACCAACGTAGAAACGAAATGCACAAAATGAATCAATATTGGGTGAAATAATTCCAGTAGCCTAGTATGCTATTTGATCAAGCAAAATAGCACAATCACATATTTAAAAAATTAAAAAATGTTGACACCATCTTTTGATAGGCTTTATGGTTAGCTAATGGGTTTTCATGGAATGCAAAAATAAACTTAGGCATCAGAATTACATCCCAACTTTGTGAGAATAAAAGCAGGTAGATCTGTAAAAAATTAAGGATAAAATTAATCTAAATAGACCACCTTAGCTGCATTTCTAAACAACTCCATATCAGTAAACATGATTAGAAATAATAGGCTACTACAATCTTACCGTGCGCACAAGTATGGTGTCGATGCGGTGAAATGTGTAGATTCCAAAGTGCTGCTGTGGATACACCTGCGGTGATGCTGATGTGTGTATAACCTCATTCGTTGGCTTCCCACTGAAAGATAAGTGGCTCAGGTGGATACAGTGAAGAGTCCTAGAGATAAAACATCCTCTCTCGATAGTGGAGAGGCGGCACGCGGTCTGAACGCATGTCAGATATTACAGGCAGCAAAAAGGGGTGAGACCTTAAAGTATGTAGGCTAATGTAGGGCTATCACATCACGTCTGCTGTAGATTCATTGTCAGATGAGATGTTAACAACCGACAGCCGATATGTTGTGAATAATCTAGGCTTTTAGGGAAAGGTCGGTCTGCACGAGAATAAAAAGGGTTGCCACTGTCAGAGATGTGTCAGATAAAGGTAGGTTAACTGAAATTTGAGTTATAGTCCTATCTCTTGTTAACATTTCCAGAACACTTGGTAGTTTTGAGGAATTTTTAGTGACCCTGTGTGTGCAACACACATGCTTTGCTTTTTGACTATTAAAAATAATACAGAAAATATCCATGTGGTTTCTACACAGTACCTGGGGTTCTTTCATCAGAAGTAGCCGACATGCATTGATTTTCCATCTGAATAGCCTAGGTCGTTGACTTTCTTCTAAAGTATTTTTATTTATTTAACTAGGCAAGTCAGTTAAGAACAAATTCTTATTTACAATGACCGCCTAGGAACAGTGGTTTAACTGCCTTGTTCAGGGGCAGAACGACAGATTTTTACCTTGTCAGCTCAGGGATTCGATCAAGCAACCTTTTCGGTTACTGACCCAACGCTCTAACCACTAGGCTACCTTAGTATTAACTCAAATGTGTTGAGAAACATGTGAAACCGATGGGAAGTAAGGAGGCTGTTTCTTAGCAACAGTATATTTTGACACTGTTGCTAAGTAACCACGTGCCACATACCTGTCTGGCCTAAGTCACCTTTCACAATCTTTTACTCCTGGATTTTGGAGTCGAAAAAAAGTTGACTCTTGCTCGACTCAGACTCCTGTGGTTGGAGTCATATGAGTCGACTCTTGCTCGACCTCATTATTGCAGTCCTACTAGGAAGACTACATTTACGTTCTAGAGGACTGACATGCACATGATGCTGCCCATTTGTCTATAAAATGTCTACTTTGTTTGAATATAGGTGATATGTAGGTACTATAATATTTCAGTGATATTTCTGCTGTGTGCAGTCTTGACAGATTCCATGGGATGATGCCGAGCACTTTACGCTGATAACCCTATTATTTTCCATGTTTTAGCCCTATTCGGACGGGTATTAGGGTCTTGTAGCCTAACTATTATCAAGCATGTTCATTATTCCTGAGGACGATTCAAACAGGATTAGTTTTTCCAAACTGCCCCCTGTAATTATTTTTAAAAATGTTTTATTAGATGTACTCTCATTACGGAAGCCTGGAGGTTTTTGTAGACCTGAAGATATTTCAACGTGAAGTCTAGATTATACACTGCTCAAAAAAATAAAGGGAACACTAAAATAACACATCCTAGATCTGAATTAATGAAATATTCTTCTTAAATACTTTTTTCTTTACATAGTTGAATGTGCTGACAACAAAATCACACAATAATTATCAATGGAAATCAAATTTATCAACCCATGGAGGTCTGGATTTGGAGTCACACTCCAAATTAAAGTGGAAAACCACACTACAGGCTGATCCAACTTTGATGTAATGTCCTTAAAACAAGTCAAAATTAGGCTCAGTAGTGTGTGTGGCCTCCACGTGCCTGTATGACCTCCCTACAACGCCTGGGCATGCTCCTAGTGAGGTGGTGGATGGTCTCCTGAGGGATCTCCTCTCAGACCTGTACTAAAGCATCCGCCAACTCCTGGACAGTCTGTGGTGCAACGATAGAGCGAGACATGATGTCCCAGATGTGCTCAATTGGATTCAGGTCTGGGGAACGGGCGGGCCAGTCCATAGCATCAATGCCTTCCTATTGCAGGAACTGCTGACACACTCCAGCCACATGAGGTCTAGCATTGTCTTGCATTAGGAGGAACACAGGGCCAACCACACCAGCATATGGTCTCACAAGGGGTCTGGGGATCTCATCTCGGTACCTAATGGCAGTCTGGCTACCTCTGGCGAGCACATGGAGGGCTGTGCGGCCCCCCAAAGAAATGCCACCCCACACCATGACTGACCCACCGCCAAACCGGTCATACTGGAGGATGTTGCAGGCAGCAGAACCCCCACCTGTGGACGTCAGGCCCCCATACCACCCTCATGGAGTCTGTTTCTGACCGTTTGAGCAGACACATGCACATTTGTGGCCTGCTGGAGGTCATTTTGCAGGGCTCTGGCAGTGTTCCTCCTTGCACAAAGGCGGAGGTAGCGGTCCTGCTGCTGGGTTGTTGCCCTCTTACGGCCTCCTCCACGTCTCCTGACGTACTGGCCTGTCTCCTGGTTGCGCCTCCATGCTCTGGACACTACGCTGACAGACACAGCAAACCTTATTGCCACATCTCGCATGGATGTGCCATCCTAGATGAGCTGCACTACCTGAGCCACTTGTGTGGGTTGTAGACTCTGTCTCATGCCACCACTAGAGTGAAAGCACTGCCAGCATTCAAAAGTGACCAAAACATCAGCCAGGAAGCATAGGAACTGAGAAGTGGTCTGTGGTCCCCACCTGCAGAACCACTCCTTTATTGGGGGTGTCTTGCTAACTGCCTATAATTTCCACCTGTTGTCTATTCCATTTGCACAACAGCATGTGAAATGTATTGTCAATCAGTGTTGCTTCCTAAGTGGACAGTTTGATTTCACAGAAGTGTGATTGACTTGGAGTTACATTGTGTTGTTTAAGTGTTCCCTTTATTTTTTTGAGCAGTGTATATTTTTTATTTCCCCTTTATTTAACCAGGTAGGATAGTTGAGAACAAGTTCTAATTTGCAACTGCGACCTGGCCAAGATAAAGCAAAGCAGTTCGACACATACAACATCACAGAGTTACACATGAAATAAACAAACATACAATCAATAATACAGTAGAAAAATCTAAATACAGCATGTGGAAATGAGGTAGGATAAGAGAGGTAAGGCAATAAATAGACCATGGTGGTGAAGTAATTACAATATAGCAATTACACACTGGAATGGTAGGATGTGCAGAAGATGAATATGCAAAGTGATACTGGGGTGCAAAGAAGCAAGATAAATAAATACAGTATGGAGATGAGGTAGATTGGATAGGCTATTTACAGATGAGCTATGTACAGGTGCAGTGATCTGTGAGCTGCTCTAACAGCTGGTGCTTAAAGCTAGTGAGGCCGGTAAGAGTCTCCAGCTTCAGAGATTTTTGCAGTTCGTTCCAGTCATTGGCAGCAGAGGCGGCCAAAGGAAGAATTGGCTTTGGGGGTGACCAGTGAAATATACCTGCTGGAGCACGTGCTACGGGTGGGTGCTTCTATGGTGACCAGTGAGCTGAGATAAGGCGGGGCTTTACCTAGCAAAGACTTATAGATGACCTGGAGTCAGTGGGTTTAGCGACGAATATGAAGCGAGGGCCAGCCAACGAGAGCATACAGGTCGCAGTGGTGGGTAGTATATGGGGCTTTGGTGACAAAACGGATGGCACTGTGATAGACTGCATCCAATTTGTTGAGTGGAGTGTTGGAGGCTATTTTGTAAATGACATCGCCGAAGTCAAGGTTCGGTAGGATGGTCAGTTTTACGAGGGTATGTTTGGCAGCATGAGTGAAGGATGCTTTGCTGCGAAATAGGAAGCCGATTCTAGATTTAATTTTGGATTGGAGATGCTTAATGTGAGTCTGGAAGGTTAGTTTACAGTCTAACCAGACCCCTAGGTATTTGTAGTTGTCCACACATATAAGTCAGAACCGTCCACAGTAGTGATGCTGGACGGGCGGGCAGGTGTGGGCAGCGATCGGTTGAAGAACATGCATTTAGTTTTACTTGCATTTTAGAGCAGTTGGAGGCCACAGAAGGAGAGTTGTATGGCATTGAAGCTCATCTGGAGGTTAGTTAACACAGTGTCCAAAGAAGGGCCAGAGGTATACAGAATAATAGGCTACACTGATAACTTGTGCTTGGCTGCCAAAAGCTTAGGTCTCCCCATAATAGATAAATGGATGAAGAGTGATCTTAATCATTATTTTAGCGATCCATCCATGTTAGATGTCATTCCAAATAACAATGCCCCTCATCCTGCTGAACTTGACTGTGTTTATGGATGAGAAAGTGAATTTGCCATTTCCAAAAAGGGGTTGGTCTCTCCAACCCTGTTCGCGGAGATCAACCATCATATAGGTTTTCACTCCAACCCTGATCTAGTGTATCTGATTCAACAATTAGCTGGTTGATAAACTGAATCAGGTTAGTTACAACTGGGGTTGGAGAGAGAACCTACAGGAAGGTAGCTCTCTAGGAACAGGGTAAGAGAGTTCTGACCTAGGACATCAACAGCCACCCATTAAATATGCTATAGGCAATACTTTGTAAATGCACATTTAGGCCTAATTAAACTGATTCATTTTGCGATGTTCAACTTCAATTCACTGGCACTATGAAGAATAGCTTGGCTATACTCATTGATAACCTAATATATACTTTAATATACTTTTAGTGAATGTACGGGGCATTGCTAGATACAGATGACCAATATATAGCCTATGCACAGTTGACTGTCTCTCTGCCTGCCCCGATCCTCTCTCTCCCTCGCCTGCTTCTCTTTCTCTTCGCTATGAAAAACGCTTCTGTGTGTTTGGTCTTCGGTCTGTTGTGTTGAATAGCTCAGCCTACTCACTGATAGCCCCTACTTTAGTGAACTGGCGCTAGACATTGCAAGCCAATAAATTGCGATAGCCTATATATTTTGATTACCGATGCACAGTTCTGAGTGTCTGTCTGGTGGCCGACATGCCTTGCTGTGCCCCTCCCATCTCTCTCTCTCTCTCCCTCCCTCGCTAGCTCGCTCTTTCATTGCTGTGAAAGATGCGACAGTTTGTGTTCTCCAAGTAGACTACGGAAAATAGTTTCCTCAGTTGCAGAAATACTGAACCGTAGGAGTCGATTCCGAAGCTTTGACACCCAGAAATGGGAGTCCACGGGTAAGGACTCAAGGAATCGATTATTTTGGAGTCGACTCCCCACCACATAACGCATATCATGCGATGTAGCTAGCCAGTTAATGTGAACCAAAGATCGTCTATTATATTGACAAGATAGTCAAGTGACCGCTCTAACAATTGAATTACATGTCCTCATAGATGGAAAGCAGGCTGAAGGAGGCGAGATCAAATGGAACCATTCTAGCTAATGAGAGGGGAGATATGCTTGTAAACAACAGGCCATAGGTAGGCCCTAACGGATAATCAACAAGGGGCTATGCGTTCATATGGAAAATAATGAACGATGTGGAGGGTGTGTTCCACGATGGGCTAATAAGCATTTATGTTGATCAAATTCGACTCACTAACCACGTTTCCATCCACAGTTTTTATGCGAGTAAGGTCATACCATGACAGCTGTGATGGAAACAGGTAGTTTCAGTAAAATTTTAGAAATGCAGACATATATAATTTGTTTGTTCGACATGGTGGGATCTTTGTGTCAGCAAAATGAATTATGCAAGAAATGGTGGTGGAAATGCCTTAATGTGCAAATATTGATATAATAACCATCATATCAAAGTAACCTTGGAGTCACACAATGATATGTACTCAAGTAGTAGACAATGGACCTGATCGGACAGCTCAGAGCCTCTGCTCTTTTCTGTCCATAAGAAACAATTGGATTGGTGGAAGAGGCAGGGCAGGCCAGGAGCAAGGAAGGAGGGTGATATGGTGTGGTCCTCATACTTTTACGAGGTTCTACCGACTAGATGTCACTGCACCTTCATTAGCGCATACTGTCCTCAGTGTTGGGGCATCTGAGAATTGATATGTGGGACTGCCTGGCTTCGGAGAGCATGTGCGATATGGGAGTTGGCCATATCACACTGTGAGATATCAAACTAATAATTGAAAGAGAACTTATGGTTACATGCGTAACCCCAATTCTCTGATATTATGAGTGAGACATTTCACATCATTCCCCTACTCGCAAGAGTATGAGGAAGTTCTCCATGCTCGAGAAAGATCAGAGGGTGGGAGAGTGGCTCTTTAGTATGAGGGGAAGGGCTCCCTCATTCGCCACTATTATTGGTTCTTCGAGTTACTGAGAGATTCTGGTGAATACCACAGTGAGATATCTCACTGATAATATTAGAAAACTGGGGTTACGCAAGTAACCTTAAATTAATCTGTTGACTTCAAAACAATATTACATTTCTGTAAACGAGTAAGTCAAACTAGTTATACATTTTTTTTTAAATTCTCTATTCCATTGAACAGTTTCAGTTTATGTGACCATAAAACCGTGTCGAGATGTGATGAGAAATCTCTGGTGCATTGAAAGGTCAATTTTCACTCGACTTGATATGGTGTGTGTGTCACGACTTCCACCAAAGTCGGCTCCTCTCCTTGTTCGGGCGGCGTTCAGCGATCGACCTCACCGGCTTTCTAGCCATCCCCGCTCCATTTCTCATATATCCATTTGTTTTGTCTTGTTCCATTACACACCTGGTTTTCATTCCATAATTACTGCATGTATTTAGTCCTCTCTTCCCCACCATGTATTTGTGTGTAATTGTTTATTGTTATGTGGATTTTGTCAGGCGCTATACTTTTGCTATGTTCTGTGTTTTTGGCACGTTATTGTTCTTATGTGCTGTCATTTTGGGACCGGAATTAAAGTGTGCCTGTTTATTACACTCTGCTCTCCTGCATCTGACTTCGCCTCCCGTACACACCCCTGACAGTGTGGTCCTCCCACTATGACTCTTCAAACCATGCAGTTTATTAGGCTACAGATTAAATAAATTATGAACTTCACAGTAAATATCAAGGGTCTTATTCTGGTGGCATGATGATCGATGCTTGACTGTCGTTTGACAAATCAATTACTCTCGCTTATCCATAATAGTCTCATAATGTAAACTAGCCTACAAGCACAGCCTACCAGGACCTAGTTTGGGAAACCCTAGGCTAGAGCGCATGTGCCAAGACCAGAGTAGGCACATATGTTATTCAACGCAACAGTTTTTGTGACAAAACTATCGGTAGAGTTGAACTTTAGATTTTAATACGGTACATGAAAACATGTGAAAAAGTCCATTGGATGGAAACACACCACTGGTGGGAAAATTAATATATTATCTTTGTGCAGATTTTTATATATTCGCATGAAAATCTGTCACCAATTGGATGGAAATCTAGCTATAAATCAGGTTTTCATCCAAACTTTTTATGAAAGTGTATTTAACTAGGAAAGTCAGTTAAGAACAAATTCTTATTTACAATGATGGCCTACCCCGGGCCAAACCCTAACCTGGACAACACTGGGCCAATTGTGCGCCGCCCTATGGGATTCCCTATTACGGCCGATTGTGATACAGCTTGGAATCGAACCAGGGTCTGTAGTGACGTCTCTCGCACTGAGATGCAGTGGCTTAGACCGCTGCGCTCCGAGTGCCTGCTAAAAAGGTTTTCGCCTGTGTTGCAGACGGCTATATCGGTCTGCTAATATACTACATGATTCCATATGTGTTATTTCATCATTTTGATGTTTTCACTATTATTCTACAATGTAGAAAATATAAAAAAAATAAAGAAAACCCTTGAATGAGTAGATGTGTCCAAACTTTTAACTGGTACTGTATATATTTATATATATATTTTTTAAATACATTCTTTAAACAAAAGTAGTGCACTGGGCCTGGGCCTCCAGTACTCTGCTGCCTGTGACTGGAACGAATTGCAAAAATCGCTGAAGTTGGAGACTTTTATCTCCCTCTCCAACTTCAAACATCAGCTATCCGAGCAGCTAACCGATCGCTGCAGCTGTACATAGTCTATAGGTAAATAGCTCACCCTTTTTCACCTACCTCATTCCCATACTGTTTTTATACTGTTTTTATTTATTTACTTTTCTGCTCTTTTGCACACCAATATCTCTACCTGTACATGCCCATCTGATCATTTATCACTCCAGTGTTAATCTGCAAAATTGTATTATTCGCCTACCTCCTCATGCCTTTTGCACACATTGTATATAGACTGCCCATTTTTTCTACTGTGTTATTGACTTGCTAATTGTTTACTCCATGTGTAACTCTGTGTTGTCTGTTCACACTGCTATGCTTTATCTTGGCCAGGTCGCAGTTGCAAATGAGAACTTGTTCTCAACTAGCCTACCTGGTTAAATAAAGGTGAAATAAAAAATAAAAATAAAAATAGTATTAAAGGCCCAGTGCACTACTTTTGTTTAAAAAATGTATTAAAAATAATATATATATATATAAATATATACAGTACCAGTTAAAAGTTTGGACACATCTACTCATTCAAGGGTTTTCTTTATTTTTTAAATATTTTCTACATTGAAGAATAATAGTGAAAACATCAAAGTTATGAAATAACACATATGGAATCATGTAGTAATCAAAAAAAGTTTAAACAAATTGAAATATATTTTATATTTGAGATACTTCAAAGTAGCCACCCTTTGCCTTGATGACAGCTTTGCACACTCTTGGCATTCTCTCAACCAGCTTCATGAGGAATGTTTTTCCGGCAGTCTTGGAGTTCCCACATATGCTGAGCACTTGTTGGCTGCTTTTCCTTCATTCTGCTGTCCAACTCATCCCAAACCATCTCAATTGGGTTGAGGTTGGGTGATTGTGGAGGCCAGGTCATCTGATGCAGCACTTCATCACTCTCCTTCTTGGTCAAATAGCCCTTACACAGCCTGTAGGTGTGTTTTGGGTCGTTGTCCTGTTGAAAAACAAATTATAGTCCCAGTAAGCGCAAACCAGATGGGATGGCATATCACTGCAGAATGCTGTGGTAGCCATGCTGGTTAAGTGTGCCTTAAATTCTAAATAAAGCACAGACAGTGTCACCAGCAAAGCACCATCACACCTCCTCCATGCTTCATGTTGGGAACCACACATGCGGAGGTCATCCGTTCACCTACTCTGAGTCTCACAATGACACGATCTCAAATCTCAAATTTGGACTCATCAGACCAAAGGACATACTTCCACATGTCTAATGTCCGTTGCTTGTGTTTCTTGGCACAAGCAAGTCTCTTCTTCTTATTGGTGTCCTTTAGTTATGGTTTCTTTGCAGCAATTTGACCATGAAAGCCTGATTCATGCAGTCTCCTCTGAACAGTTGATGTTGAGATGTGTCTGTTACTTGAACTCTGTGAAGCATTTATTTGGGATGCAATCTGAGGTGCAGTAATCTCTGCAGCAGAGGTAACTTTGGGTCTTCCTTTCCTGTGGCGGTCCTGGTGAGAGCCAGTTTCATCATAGCGCTTGATGGTTTTTGTGACTCAACTTGATTTGTTTAACACTTTTTTGGTTACTACATGATTCTGTATGTGTTATATCATTTGTTTGATGTCTTCACATTATTCTACAATGTAGTGTGAAAATGCCTACCCTCCAAAGGAAAAAAAACCCACCTAAAACATCAGTAGCATCTCAAGGGAAATAAGCTTTGATTCTGAACGAGTCTCACTGTATTCTGAGCATCTGTGGACTACACACTGCTATGGCTGGCCTTTGGCTGTGTGTCATACACTGGTCATTTTACCTCTGGTGTGATTATGGATTGTGAACAAATGAGTTAAACATCAGGCACTGCATACGTTTATACCGGACATTTTATTGAAATAATAGAGGATACAGTGCCACCTTGACGATGAAGAGTGATGCAGTATCAATAGGTTAGCTTGAGGAGAAGAATCATATTACTTCTTACTACAGCCGTTCTTTAGGCTTATTCCTGGTTGCTGGGCTTATAAGTACATTACATATTTTTTCTCAAACAAGTTCTGGATGGGAAAGCTACACCCAAATACACCTTTATAATATCTTGCTTGGGATACATGCAGTCAAATTCTGGGCAAAGATAAGACCATCCCCTGTAGCCAAGTGTTGTTTTGAGAATGAGGAAAACAGACAGCAAAGATTTTTTGGGGAGCAATGGACACCGCAGGTTTACAGGCACATCAGCATGTGGCAACAATAAAATTAGAAAGCTGAAGTCACAAACACAATTGGTACCCTTCAGACTGCACTTTACATTGACTTCAATAAAAATAATTAATAAAATGATAAACAATGTTTGAGCTCAACTACCAGAGGTCTAGCAAGCATGGTTAGTCATAGAGATATGGCATATTAAAATCACATCAGTTTGTATACATTTATTAATACAACTTCCACAAGGACTTGGTACATAACTGGAATATAGCGCCAACGTTTTTCTGTTATGGAATACAAGCACACTAATTCTGGGTTACAAGGTAGTAATATAATAATCATCTTTCATTAGTCGTACAGAACTTTAGGTCTACAAACTACACCACGTCACTGCACAGTATAATCATAGAAGGGGGACCCTGGTCATTAGGTGGCCTGCAAGCACTACATAGCCTCCATGTTTAGGATAAAGCAATGCCAGGGAGGTGATTTTAACTGCAGAACACCACAAACACGTACAGTAGGTATGTAATTGATGACAGTATGGGGTTGTTATCTACTATGAAAATAGCAACTGATATTGACCCTGGCTTTGGGTTTGACCCAAGGTTTAGGGTTTAGTTTTGTTTGGAGGAACAGCTGCAAATGGAATATCAATAACTATCTTACATATAAAGAATAACAAATAATCTCATTGGAATCAACATAAAATGATTACAGTATAACAGAATGGACAACTCATGCCACACTCACAATTGGCATAATAATTAATACTGCAACACAAAATCAGTAAAGGGACATGGATTATTGGAAATCTAGGAATGACTATAACTGTGTTTGATGGCTGCTGCAGGTCGAGCAATCAGAAAAGCGTTGAGAAGCTTGAAATGATCAGCTACCTGCAAGTATCAATAAAAAAGAACAATGGCACAGACTGGAGCAAACAAGTAATAATAGCCATCATAAATAGTGGTCAGCATAGTGGTTACTAAAATGAGTAGAGAATGACATCCACTAATGCATTAAAATTATGGCCGCCTGACAATTTCATGTTCCCTGTTCCTGCTCGTCCTCTCACTACTACTCACTATCTTGGCCCAGAATGGTACTTGTTGCATCATGGAGACATACTGTAGCAACTGGTTCAACTGGAAACGTCCACCCCAGTAAGGCCTGGAAGATGGCACCAAATCAAGTATCTCTTGTGGAACGGTTGGGAAAGTAGGAAAAGTACCATGGAAGCAGAACAAGCATAAACAATAGACACAAAACATATATGATATTACACTTTCAAATATTGGCAATACAGTACAAAGAGGTGGGACCGATGGCTTAGTGAACATGAAAGATTTCTTCTTCTTTTTGGAGAGCTTCACCATCAACCACGTTTTACGACATTAAGACATTTAGTTTAGGATGGAGTGGAGCTGTCACATTCTCCCATGGAGGTAAAGATGGTGGAGAGGAATGAGGGAAAGGAATAATACATGACTAAAACGCTAACAGCTGCTGTTTGTTCATGGGGCGAGGTGTGGAGTGGAGGGTGGTGAGTGGACGGACGGAAGGTTCAGTTCTTCAGGACTGAGTCGTACACCTGGTAGACATACTGGGTCACCTCAGGAGCCCGGCACTTCAAGGACAGCTGGAAGAGAGGATAGGAAAAACTATAGGTTACATTTCAGCTCAATAAGTCTGAGTACATTTCACCTTCTCTACTGCACAACAGTTTAATTGCTTTTTGGCAATTATCCCAGAGAAGTTATATGACTACAGACCCGTAGCACTCACGTCCATAGCTATGAAGTGCTTTGAAAGGCTGGTAATGGCTCACATCAACACCATAATACCAGAAACCCTAGACCCACTCTAATTTGCATACCGCCCAAACAGATCCACAGATGATGCAATCTCTATTGCACTCCACACTGCCCTTTTCCACCTGGACAAAAGGAACACTTATCTATTCATTGACTACAGCTCAGTGTTCACCACCATAGTACCCTCAAAGCTCATCACTAAGCTAAGAACCCTGGGACTAAACACCTCCCTCTGCAACTGGATCCTGGACTTCCTGACGGGCCGCCCCCAGGTGGTAAGGTTAGGTCGCAACACATCTGCCACGCTGATCCTCAACACTGGAGCTCCCCAAGGGTGCGTGCTCAGTCCCCTCCTGTACTCCCTGTTCACCCATGACTGCATGGCCAGGCACGACTCCAACACCATCATTAAGTTTGCAGACGACACAACAATGGTAGGCCTGATCACCAACAACGACGAGACAGCCTATAGGGAGGAGGTCAAAGACCTGGCCGGGTGGTGCCAGAATAACAACCTATCCCTCAACGTAACCAAGAGTAAGGAGATGATTGTGGACTACAGGAAAAGGAGGACCGAGCACGCCCCCATTCTCATCGATGGGGCTTTAGTGGAGCAGGTTGAGAGTTTCAAGTTCCTTGGTTGCAAATTAGAATGGTCTAAACACACCAAGACGGTTGTGAAGAGAGCATGACAAAGCCTATTCCCTATCAGGAAACTAAAAAGAATTGGCATGGGTCCTGAGATCCTCAGTCATAGACTGTTCTCTCTACTACCGCAAGGCAAGCGGTACCGGAGTGCCTAGTCTAGGACAAAAAGGCCTCTCAACAGTTTTTACCCCCAAGCCATAAGATTGCTGAACAGGTAATCAAATGGCTACCCGGACTATTTGCATTGTGTGCCCCCCCCAAACCCTCTTTTACGCTGCTGCCACTCTCTGTTTATCATATATGCATAGTCACTTTAACTATACATTCATGTACATACTGCCTCAATTGGCCTGGCCAACCAGTACTCCCGCACATTGGCTAACCGGGCTATCTGCATTGTTTCTCGCCACCCGCCAACCCCTCTTTTACGCTACTGCTACTCTCTGTCCATCATATAGGCATAGCCACTTTAACCATATCTACATGTACATACTACCTCAATAAGCCTGACTAACCTGTAGCCTCTACTTTTATAGCCTCGCTACTGTATATAGCCTCGATACTGTGATTTTCCACTGTCTTTTTACTGTTGTTTTTATTTCTTTACTTACCTATTGTTCTCCTAATACCTTTTTTGCACTATTGATTAGAGCCTGTAAGTAAGCATTTCACTGTAAGGTCTACACCCGTTGTATTCAGCGCACGTGACAAATAAACCTGGATTTGATGAATACAAATGAACAAAGTTAAATAAAATTGAAATTATATTTTCTCTAAACGATTTGAGGGAGTGCGCACATGCGGCTATTCTGTGTTGAGCGGTTAACAAAGAAATAGGTATTCCTATATGCTTAATTTAGAGTTAATAATATAACTTTAGTTCTACAAACGTTGGGATCTATGTTTTGATTTTTAATACATTATAAGGCTGCATGATGCCGATTTTAAATTTTTATTTTTTGCTCAGGCAAAATTTGACAAGCACTTAATCATGCCAAGAATTTCACACCGGCATCCCTTTGTGTGGCCGTAATGCACTATTAAAAAAAAGCATTTTGCGTGGCCGTTGTGCCCTTCTTCCTGAGCGCCGCTCACTCCATCACGTGATCGGGTCTTTCTCACAGGCTACAAGTGAAGATAGATACATTGGGGACGCAACTTCGTGCATCCTTACCAAACTCCAAGGTGTATATTAAAGATATTGGAAGAAATGTTCACATTTGCTTTTCGTCAGCCAACAAGATGAGTAGACCTAAAGAACAGCAAAAGCATTAGCCTATGTCAATCTACTATCCCCCATAGAACAAAGGTCGACCTATTCTATTTTATGCGAGAAATAAATATACCAAACGTCTGGAACATATAAAATAAACAGAAGTTTAAAAAAAATACATAAATAAAAAAAGACAACTAATAAATAAATAAAAACAAATAGAAAAATAACAAATATTTAAGGAGCAACAATAAAATAACAGTAGTGAGACTATATACAGGGGTTACCGGTACAGAGTCAATATGAGGGGGCACCGGTTAGTCGAGGTAATTGAGGTAATATGTACATGTAGGTAGAGGTAAAGTGATTAGGCATGGATAATAAACAGAGTAGCAGCAGCTTAAAAATGGGGGTGGGGGCAATGCAGATAGTCTGGGTAGCCATTTGATCAGCTGTTCAGGAGTCTTACGGCTTGGGGGTAGAAGCTGTTAAGAAGTCTTTTTGACCTAGACTTGGCGCGCCGGTACCGCTTGCTGTGCAGTAGCAGAGAGAACAATCTGTGACTAGGGTGGCTGGAGTCTTTGGCAATTTTTAGAGCCTTCCTCTGACACTGCCTGGTATAGAGGTCCTGGATGGCAGGAAGTTGGCCCCAGTGATGTACTGGGCCGTACGCACTACCCTCTGTAATGCCTTGCAGTCGGAGGCAGTGCAGTTGCCATACCAGGCAGTGATGCAACCAGTCAGGATGCTCTCGATGGTGCAGCTGTCAAACCTTTTGAGGATCTGAGGACCCATGGCCAATCTTTTCAATCTCCTGAGGGGGAAAAGGCATGGTCGTGCCCTGTTCACAACTGTCTTGGGTGTTTGAACCATGATAGTTTGACGGTGATGTGGACAGCAAAGGAACAATTATATGCTTCAAGCATTGCGCTGTTTATGACTTCAAGTCTATCAACTCCCGAGATTAGGCTGGTGTAACCGATGTGAAATGGCTAGCTAGTTAGCGGGGTGCGCGCTATTAGCGTTTCAAACGTCACTCGCTCGGAGACTTGGAGTAGTTCTCCTTGCTCTGCAAGGGCCGCGGCTTTTGTGGAGCGATGGGTAACGATGCCTTGAGGGTGGCTGTTGTCGATGTGTTCCTCGTTCGAGCCCAGGTAGGGGCGAGGAGCGAGACGGAAGCTATACTGTTACACTGACAATACTAAAGTGCCTATAAGAACAACCAATAGTCAAAGGTATATGTAATACGAATGGTATAGAGAGAAATAGTCCTATAATTCCTATAATAACCTCAACCTAAAACTTCTTACCTGGGAATATTGAAGACTCATGTTAAAAGGAACCACCAGCTTTCATATATGTTCTCATGTTCTGAGCAAGGAACGTAAACGTTAGCTTTTTTTACATGGCACATATTGTACTTTTACTTTCTTCTCCAACACTTTGTTTTTGCATTATTTAAACCAAATTGAACATGTTTCATTATTTATTTGAGGCTAAAATGATTTAATTGATGTATTATATTAAGTTAAAATAAAAGTTTATTCACTATTCTCCATACGTAGAATGTATGCACACATGACTGTAAGTCGCTTTGGATAAAAGCGTCTGCTAAATGGCATATATATACTATTGTTGTAATTGTCATTATTACAAATAAATATATTTAAAAAATAAATAATAATAATACAAGTGTCCATTAATCGGCATTGGCTTTTTTTGGTCCTCCAATAATCGGTATCGGTGTTGGAAAATCATTATTGGTCGACCTCTAGTACGACTATGATTCGTTTCTTATGCTGGGCATCATGCTCTTTTGCACACCAGTATCTCTACTTGCACATGACCATCTGATCATTTATCACTCCAGTGTTAATCTGCAAAATTGTAATTATCCGCCTACCTACCATGCCTTTTGCACACAATGTATATAGACTATTTTTTTCTTTCTACCGTGTTATTGACTTGTTTATCGTTTACTCCATGTGTAACTCTGTGTTGTCTGTTCACACTGCTATGCTTTATCTTGGCCAGGTCGCAGTTGTAAATGAGAATTTGTTCTCAACTAGCCTACCTGGTTAAATAAATGTGAAATAAAAAAATAAAAAAAATTCACAAGTGATAATATATAATTCACAAGATATAGGCTAATATTGTCACCCATCAGACTATTCTTGCTTTAATCTTGTCTTTAAATATCCTAAATAGCATGGGTGAAATTTGTTTTGATTTTGAATGGACCATTATTATGCACCTGTATTGAAACAGGGTCAGCGGGAAAAAACACATGTCATCTATGCACTTAAATAGCAAATGGAGGATGCTTTTCCCCGTTTATTTTCATGCCAGCCAGGTAGGCTATATACTCTTGTTGTAAATATAAACAATGTGCTTAATATTAGGAAAGTTGAGAAATAAATATAGTAGGCCTAGGCAATAGAAAGCTGGTTCTCCTATTTTTATTAGAGGTCATCATTTACCGTGACTAAATGGTGACCTGGAATTTTACTGCCTTCATGACTCGTGACCGCCAGTGTGGCAGTAATACAGCCCTAGACCTGACCATGCCTGTATTTAGGAGCTATTTTGCAGTGTTACATGGGTCTTTTGACCTTGTTCATAGCCAATCTAGAGGAGCAAAAGTTAACCAAGCAGCACATCTGCTGCCGAGGTCACCCATTACTCTGCCAGAGCACATGTCATTCCCAATGAGTCCTCAATGATGAACAGGTTCCTTCAAACATATGATAAGGGAACAGGATATACCCGGGTGTGTAAAACAAAGGTTGATAACTTGTATTACTTCCATAAACCATCTCTAGGTACCACTTCCTGGATGTAACATGCACTTCATTACAGGGGAGTGTAGCGAAGGTGCTGTCTCAGTGAGAAGGGCTATCAATTATTTCCTGGGTTCAAACATTCCCTTAAAGACTAAGTCTACTCATGAAGGTCACGCAATGACTACAGCGTTTACAAAACACAAAAGTGTTTATTTGCCTGGTACTCTAGTGAGGGAAGGGTGGAAATATAAAGAGCCTTCTGCTTGGCACTTCAGACTTCTACTGACAAAAACAGTAAGTGACTTCTAAGTTCAGAATTAGGAGAGTTGAGGTTAGGCGGGTGTTTTACCGTGTAGTTGGGGTTGCCGGGTTGGATGCGGAGCTCAGCCAGGATCCAGATGCCATTGGTGAGCTTGAGTGACTGGTAGAGCATGTCCTGGCCCTCCACGTTCCTCTTGGCGATGGTGTAAATGTTGTCATTCTGCAGCTTCCCCGACACAGTGTCTGCAAGGTCACATTACATATGAGTCAGGTATATACTAGACGTGTGGATGTAAATTCTCAGTTTTTTCAGGATTTCTGGAGTCATGGGGGAATAGGCTGCGGGGGAATACTTAAAATGGGAATTTTGGGAAGATTTCAGGAATTTTCCAACCCTACTTTATGTGGAGATCAGCGCCACACAGGCAAAGCTTAGCCTCATGGGCTGTAGGCTATTCTACGGTCAACTACTGATAAGTGCACATTGGATAAGTGCATTCTCCATTGTAGTGCAGTTCACCAGTTGTAATTAATATATTTTTTACTGACAGTACTCATTGAGACATACACTTCTGAGAGGAGAGTTATCTATAGACTAAGGCATTGTGTTGTACAGTAGTAGCTTCATTTTTGGCAACTGCATTCTCTAGTCTAGGAACATGAGGTTTTTGCTTTATTACTAGGTATTGGGCTATATATGCAGTGGTTTCTACAGTTTCCATTGTTGGTTTGCAGCGTCATCTAAAAACAGGACTGAGGGACCCAATAAAACAAGAGAGAAGGAGATTGATTTAATGTAAGACAATAATGTAATAATGTAATAATAATAACAGTATGTGAAAAACCAACAACTAGGCCATTAGCTGCTTTCTGAGTCATATTAGACTACACACATTGCCATGACCTACATCAGCTGCCTATTCCTCTGTCCCAGTCAATCTGTACCCTGAAGGCAACTCTAATGGTTTCTCTGTGAGCCTCGCTAACTACTGGCAGTGGGGAGCAGCTCAGTATTATATCTACATTAGCTTCATGAAACAACTGCTGGAGCTTAGTCCCTCATTTGTGCCTCTAAGTGAAAAAAAAAAGTGTCCTGATCCAAGTCAGACTTTGAGGAAGAGGAACAGAGCTAGGGTAACTTCTAACAGTGCTGTGAACATTGAAGCAATACATTGAACGTCATGGATGTAATCTAGCCTGTAAGCTGTACTCTTATGTGGACTGTCAATATAGGGAGTAGCTACTACAACTTCCAGATCTCACATCTAGAGGTGGGGATATCACTATAGACACTATGTCTAATGGGCTTAAAACCATAGGTCAATGGACAAACTACCACTACCATAAAGTCTGACCCTGAGGCCCATGTCCCATTGTAGGTCCTGTCCTGAGCAATCGTCAGTGCCACTGCTCTCAGCCCTCAGTCACTCTGTTGTCTGGGGCAACCAGGCATGGTGTGGGCTATCATTAAAGAGCTTGTGTGAAGTCTCCTTTGGGGAAAGAGGGGGAGGGGTGAGGCGAAATGCCTTGAAAGGAGTCCTGAGAGGTAGGTGGTGGATGGAGAGAAGGAGAAAGACAAGTGTCAAAAAAGAAAGAAGCAGGACAAGTGACAGTGGGGGAATGAATTTCATCTCTCCTACAGCGCAGTGGAAAAGCTTCCTGTATGACTAGTCTCTATTATGTTACAGTCTGCAGGGAAGCTTCTAGTGGTCAAGGCTCCCAACTCCATACTGCTCTAACCATTTACCTTTGAGCAACACTTGTCAGTCATAGATGGTAAATGGTTGCTTTTTGTTACCCTACTTTGTTTGAATGTGAGATGCAACTTAAGTGGTGTTTGTATTTTTGTGTGGCCAATTAGTGCCTTGTAATTTTCAGGGCAAAAAAAAAAGTGAAATGTCTTGTCTTTTTCAGGGCAGAAAGGATGTCAGTTGTGTTTTAATAACAGCCTTTGAAACCATCCAACCAGTATCACAATGACATTCTATGTCCTCAGATGAACAAGGGAAACAAACATTGATTACTGGGAAAATGTTATATACATTAAAATGAAAAGTATGATTCAAGACCATTTAATGTGTTGAAAGATTACCTTAATTAGCTAGCTAGTATGTTGCCTACTTGGTGGCAAACATTTTGTATTTGCTATGCTATTATTCTCGCTTGCATGACTCATGGGTCTGCTGTGGCTGTGGAAAGAGCCTTGTTTTAAATTAGGCTACTGGAGAATTGTTTGTCACGCTACAAAGAAAGGATCTAAAAACAGAGGTGGTAACATAATAAGACTCTCCACATTTGACTGAGGAAAAATGTAGGCAGCAAAAGAAAATACATTTTCATAATCATCTTCCAGAGATATCTTCCAAAAATGTACACTACCGTTCAAAAGTTTGAGGTCACTTAGAAATGTCCTCGTTTTTGAAAGAAAAGCTTATTTTTTTGTCCATTAAAATAACATCAAATTGATCAGAAATACAGTGTAGACGTTGTCAATGTTGTAAATGACTATTGTAGTTGGAAACTGCTGATTTTTAATGGAATATCTATATAGGCGTACAGAGAACCATTATCAGCAACCATCACTCCTGCGTTCCAATGGCACGTTGTATTAGTTATTCAAGTTTATAATTTGAAAAGGCTAATTGATCATTAGAAAACCCTCCTGCAAATATGTTAGCACAGCTGAAAACAGTTGTGCTGATTAAAGAAGCAATAAAACTAGTCTTCTTTCGACTAGTTGAGTATCTGGAGCATCAGCATTTGTGGGTTCAATTACAGGCTCAAAATGGCCAGAAACAAAGAACTTTCTTCTGAAACGCATCAGTCTATTCTTGTTCTGAAAAATGAAGGCTATTCCATGTGTGAAATTGCTAAGAAACTGAAGATCTCATACAACGCTGTGTACTACTCCCTTCACATAACAGCACAAACTGGCTCTAACCTGAAAAGAAAGAGGAGTGGGAGAGGCCCTGGTGCACAACTGAGCAAGAGGACAAGTACATTAGTGTCTCTAGTTTGAGAAACAGATGCCTCACAAGTCCTCAACTGGCAGCTTCATTAAATAGTACCCGCAAAACACCAGTCTCAACATTAACAATGAAGAGGCGACTCCGGGATGCTGGTCTTCTAGGCAGAGTTGCAAAGAAAAAGACAAATCTCAGACTGGCCAATAAAAAGAAAAGATTAAGATGGACAAACGAACAGACACTGAACAGAGGAAAATAGTCTAATAAATGAAAAAAGCATCTAAAATCAACAATGTCATAATGTTCAATTAAAAGTAGACTCTGCGAAATTATGTTGCCTTGAGCAGCACTACAGATATTGCGATGTGCGAGATGCAAGTCTTCACTCCCACGCAGTATCTGCTTCACGCTGCTAGAGCCCAAAACAGTGTGGGAGTTTGGCCGCGAGCTTCATAGGGATGGGCATGAGTAATTGAGTACATGAACAGACGTCAAACGTCAATCTTTAACCAGAGATATACAGTGAGGGGAAAAAGTATTTGATCTCCTGCTGATTTTGTACATTTGCCCACTGACAAAGAAATGATCAGTCTATCATTTTAATGGTAGGTTTATTTGAACAGTGAGAGACAGAATAACAACAAAAAAATACAGAAAGACGCATGTCAAAAATGTTATAAATTGATTTGCATTTCAATGAGGGCAATAAGTATTTGACCCTCTCTCAATCAGAAAGATTTCTGGCTCCCAGGTATATTTTATACAGGTAACGAGCTGACATTAGGAGCACACTCTTAAAGGGAGTACTCATAATCTCAGCTTGTTACCTGTATAAAAGACACCTGTCCACAGAAGCAATCAATCAATCAGATTCCAAGCTCTCCACCATGGCCATAACCAAAGATCTCTTCGAATATGTCAGGGACAAGATTGTAGACCTACACAAGGCTGGAATGGGTTACAACACCATCGCCAAGCAGCTTGGTGAGGTGACAACAGTTTGTGCGATTATTCGCAAATGGAAGAAACACAAAAGAACTGTCAATCTCCCTCGGCCTGGGACTCCATGCAAGATCTCACCTCGTGGAGTTGCAATGATCATGAGAACGGTGAGGAATCAGCCCAGAACTACACGGGAGGATCTTGTCAATGATCTCAAGACAGCTGGGATCATAGTCACCAAGAAAACAATTGGTAACACACTACGCCGTGAAGGACTGAAATCCTGCAGCGCCCGCAAGGTCCCCCTGCTCAGGAAAGCACATATACATGCCCGTCTGAAGTTTGCCAATGAACATCTGATTGATTCAGAGGACAACTGGGTGAAAGTGTTGTGGTCAGATGAGACCAAAATGGAGCTCTTTGGCATCAACTCAACTCGCCATGTTTGGAGGAGGAGGAATGGTGCCTACGACCCCAAGAACACCATCCCCACCGTCAAACATGGAGGTGGAAACATTATGCTTTGGGGGTGTTTTTCTGCTTAGGGGACAGGACAACTTCACCGCATCAAAGGGACGATGGACGGGGCCATGTACCGTCAAATCTTGGGTAAGAACCTCCTTCCCTCAGCCAGGGCATCGAAAATGGTTTGTGGATGGGTATTCCAGCATGAGAATGACCCAAAACACACGGCCAAGGCAACAAAGAAGTGGCTCAAGAAGAAGCACATTAAGGTCCTGGAGTGGCCTAGCCAATCTCCAGACCGTAATCCCATAGAAAATCTTTAGAGGGAGCTGAATGTTCGAGTTGCCAAACGTCAGCCTCGAAACCTTAATGACTTGGAGAAGATCTGCAAAGAGGAGTGGGACCAAATCCCTCCTGAGATGTGTGCAAACCTGGTGGCCAACTACAAGAAACCTCTGACCTCTGTGAATTCCAACAAGGGTTTTGCCACCAAGTACTAAGTCATGTTTTGCAGCGGGGTCAAATACTTATTTCCCTCATTAAAATGCAAATCAATTTATAACATTCTTGACATGTGTTTTTCTGGATTTTTACGAATAAACCTACAATTAAAATTAGACGGATAATTTCTTTGTCAGTGGGCAAATGTACAAAATCATCAAGGGATCAAATACTTTTTTCCCTCACTATATATAGAGTACCAGTTAAAGGTTTGGACACCTACTCATTCAGGGGTGTTTTATTTTATTTTATACTATTTTCTACATTGTAGAATAATAGTGAAGACATCAAAACTATAAAATCACACATATGGAATCATGTAGTAAGCAAAAAAGTGTTAAACAAATCAAAGAATATTTAAGATTCTTCAAAATAGCCACCATTTGCCTTGAAAACAGCTTTGCACTCTTGGCATTCTCTCAACCAGCTTCATGCGGTAGTCATCTGGAATGCATTTCAATTAACAGGTGTTCCTTCTTAAAAAGTTAATTTGTGGAATTTATTTCCTTCTTAATGCGTTTGAGCCGATCAGATAGCTCTATTTGGGAAAAGACCAAGTCCATATTATGGCAAGAACAGCTCAAATAAGCAAAGAGAAACAACAGTCCATCATTACTTCAAGATCTTTGAAAGTTTCTTCAAGTGCAGTCGCAAAACCCATCAAGCACTATGATCAAACTGGCTCTCATGAGGCAGCCACAGGAAAGGAAGACCCAGAATTAACTCTGTTCCAGAGGATAAGTTCATTAGAGTTTACTGCACCTCAGATTGCAGCCCAAATAAATGCTTCACCGAGTTCAAGAAAGACACATCTCAACATCAACTGTTCAGAGGAGACTAGGGCTGCAAAGAAACCACTACTAAAGGATACCAATAATAAGAGACTTGCTCGGGCCAAGAAACAAGAGCAATGGACATTAGATCAGTGGAAATCTGTTCTTTGGTCTGTTGAGTCCAGATTTGAGATTTTTGGTTCCAACCACCGTGTCTTTGTGAGACGCAGAGTCGGTGAACGGGTTCTCTGCATGTGTGGTTCCCACCGTGAAGCATGGAGGAGGTGGTGTAATGGTGCTTTTTTGGTGACACTGTCTGTGATTTATATAGAATTCAAGGCACACTTAACCAGCATAGTTATTACAGAATTCTGCAGCGATAGGCCATCCCATCTGGTTTGCGCTTAGTGGGACTATAATATGTTTTTCAACACGACAATGACCCAAACACACCTCCAGGCTGTGTAAGGGCTATTTGACCAAGAAGAGTGATGGAGTGCTGCATCAGATGACCTGGTCTCCACAATCGCCCAACCTCAACCTAATTGAGATGGTTTTGGGATAAGTAGGACTGCAGAGTGAAGGAAAAGCAGCCAACATATGTGATCAGCATATGTTGGAACACCTTCAAGACTGTTGGAAATGCAGAAGCTGGTTGAGAGAAGCCCAAGAGTGTGCAGCGCTGTCATCAAGGCAAAGGGTGGCTACTTTGAAGAATCTACCATTTATTTAGATTTGTTTAACAGTTTTTTGGTTACTATGATTCCATATGAGTTATTTCATATTTTTAACGTCATCACTATTATTTTACAATTTAGAAAATAGTGAAAATAAAGAAAAACCTTTGAATGAGTAGGTACAGTTGAAGTCAGAAGTTTACATACACCTTGGAGTCATTAAAACTTGTTTTTCAACCACTCCACACATTTTCTGTTAACAAACTATAGGTTTGGAAAGCTGGTTAGGACTTCTATTTTGTGCATGACAGTAATTTTCCAACAAATGTTTACAGACAGATTATTTATTTCCTTTATTTCACATCTATCACTCCAGTGTTAATTTGCTAAACTGTAATTACTTCGCTACTATGGCCTATTTATTGCCTTACCTCCTTACTCCATTTGCATACACTGTAAATAGACTTTTCTATAGTGTTATTGACTGTACTTTTGTTTATCCATGTGTAACTCTGTTTTATGTCACACTGCTTTGCTTTATCTTGGCCAGGTCGCAGTTGTAAATGAGAACTTGTTCTCAACTGGCCTACCTGGTTAAATAAAAATAAAACAAAAAAACACACATTTTTATTTATTTCACTGTATCACAATTCCAGTGGGTCAGATGTTTACATGCACGAAGTTGATTGTGCCTTTAAACAGATTGGAAGATTCCAGAGAATGATGTCATGACTTTAGAAGCTTCTGATAGGCTAATTGACATCATTTGAGTCAATTGGAGGGGTACCTGTGGATGTATTTCAAGGCCGACCTTCAAACTCAGTGCCTCTTTGCTTGACATCATGGTAAAATCGAAAGAAATCAGCCAAGACCTCAAAAATAATTGTAGACCTCCACAAGTCTGGTTCATCCTTGGGAGCAATTTCCAAATGCCTGAAGGTACCACATTAATCTGTACAAACAATAGTACGCAAGTATATACACCATGGGACCACGCAGCCGTCATACCGCTCAGGAAGGAGACGCGTTCTGTCTCCTAGAGATGAACGTACCTTGGTGCGAAAAGTGCAAATCAATCCCAGAACAACAGCAAGGGACTGGAGAAAACAGGTACAAAAGTATCTATAGCCACAGTAAAACGAGTCCTATATCGACATAACCTGAAAGGCCGCTCAGCTAGGAAGAAGCCTCTGCTCCAAAACCACCATAAAAAAGCCTGACTACGTTTTGCAACTGCACATGGGGACAAAGATCGTACTTTTTGTGTCCTCTGATCTGATGAAACAAATGGGTCTTCCAAATGGACAATGACCCCAAGCATACTTCCAAAGTTGTGGCAATATGTCTTAAGGACAACAAAGTCAAGGTATTGGTGTGGCACAACGCCCTGACCTCAATCCCATAGAAAATGTGTGGGCAGAACTGAAAAAGTGTGTGAGAGCAAGAGAGGCCTACAAACCTGACTCAGTTACACCAGCTCTGTCAGGAGGAATGGGCCAAAACTCACCCAACTTATTGTGGGAAGCTTGTGGATGGCTACCCAACACATTTTACCCAAGTTAAACAATTTAAAAGCAATTCTACCAAATACTAATTGAGTGTATGTAAACGTCTGACCCACTGGGATTTGATGACTTTGTGGTTTGATGGTTTCAAAAGGTCACCTGCAGTACCACCTGTCCAGGTTGGTAAATAAAACCCTGCATATAGACTAAACAATAACTAAAGCTACTTCCCTCCAATATAACTTTCCCAAAACAAGGACGGCCCTTTATCTGCCCTGTAATTGGCTCAACGTGTTAGATCTGTGAAAGGAGAGGATAGTAGTAGTAAGTGTGATTCAGACATGAGCTCCGTGAGGACAATAGGCCTGATATATTACCAAATAATATTTTAGGATAACAAAAACACCAACAAGTCACCGAACACAAGCACACCCAGAGATGTCATATCTTTCAAAAACTGACTGAGCATATCAGGAGCAAAAGGTTTTTCTATTGGCCTCATAGGTTAATGGATGTCATTTGTCCATTTTACTTGCGTCAAAAGTTGAAATAAGTTAAACTTTTGACAGCTAGGCAGATGCATAGAGCGCTCTTCATGCATTTCCTCCTTCTCTGCATGCTTTCTCTTCATCAAATTACATCTCCTTCCACTGAATCACCAGCACTCAATCGAGAGGAAACAACACCAACTCGACACTGTCCTTCACTTGTGCTCGAAGCAGTTAAAAAAAGGACAAAAGATCTTATCCCATTGTACTCTTGGTAACTTAAACACAATGGAGTGGTTAAAACCACACTAAGCTGCAATTTCAACATCACCTAACAAATGTCCTTTGACATAAAAAAAGAATACAGGAAGCTAGATTGTTGATGAGACTCAATTGTCTTTTTATCATTTGTGTTTGTGCCTGATTACTGTAGATGACTGTGTGGTGTGTATGTCATCCACAAATATTAGCAGCATTGTGGATCAACTCATGTCCTCACGCTTTAAGACTGAATCACGCAAGGTTACATTTTTAAAGCATAGCGTGAATAGCTCCGATGATGGACATTTGAGCCGTACTGCTTGAAAGCCTTGTGTTTCTCGATAGGCTGGGTTTCAGTACAGTCAGGGTTAGGAGGGTGAAAGATGACCCTCTCCAACACAAACACAGTGTACATTTTCATTCTAGATCTGTATTAGTGTTTTCATACCATTGAGCAGTGGGAGGAAAACCCCACAGATAAAAATAGTGACAGCCCTTAGAGCAGACATGGGCAAACTACGGCCCGCGGGCCACATACGCCCCGTTAGGCTTTTTAATCCGGCCCGCCGAACTTGTCCAAATTATAGTAATAACCTCCTTTTTTCCCCTTTCCCTGCAATGCCCACGTTTCCCCAATAGATGGCGCACTCAAAACACATTGACCGTTGTTGGAGTGGCGCGTATTTCTCTTTATTTCACTTTAATTTTCACTTCGTTTCACGTCACCATTAAGCCCTTCTGTGAAAATGAGCGGACCAAAGAGAAGGAAAGTGGACAGCGAATGCCGAGTGTTTAATAAGGAGTGGACAACAAAATACTTCTTCACTGAAGTCCGATCAACGGCTGTATGTCTGATATGCCAAGAAGCTGTTGCGGTTTTCAAAGAGTACAATATCAACCGTCACTTTGCCACGAAGCATGCAAACTATGCTAGCAAGCAGTCAACACAAGAACGGGCGGCTACTGCTCAGAGGTTGGCAGCTAATTTACAGAGTCAACAGAACTTTTTTCACCGACAAACTGCAATTCAAGAGTCAGGTACCAAGGCAAGTTATTTGCTGGCATTCAAATTAGCAAAGGCTAGCAAGCCTTTCTCCGAAGGCGAGTTTTTGAAAGAGTGCATGGCTCGACCTACGTGTGTGAGCAGACGTTTAGCGTCATGAAAATCAACAAAGCCCATCACAGATCCAAGTTAACTGACCAACACCTCAGATCTGTCCTGAGAATTGCCACAACAAAACTAACTCCAGACTTTGATGCACTGGCAAAAAAGGGAGACCAACAACACTGTTCCCACTGAAATGGTGAGTTTTTCTGCTGTATTATGAAAAATGCATATGGAAAGTTTGGAAGTGCGTCTTTTAATTAAGAGCAATGCGCATTTAAGCACAGCAGCGGTACAGTAGCTTAATTAACACGCCGCACATCGCTCTTAATTTAAATTTAAATTTTCAGCTGCAGGTAGGATATTTAATACAGCCTATGTCTGTGTGCTTGGCAACGATACACGTGTACTGTTTGCGCGTGAAGGCGAGGGCGTCCGTGGCGAGTTTGTAGAGCGCGCGGTCAGGACAATCCATCCATGATTTTGCGGAGTTTAACACAAGTAGATATTATTGAGCTTGAGTATTTCGTTGTGTAATAATATGTTTTGAATGTTGAAAGTGATTCCATTTTTCAATAAATGTTGATTTCTTTAACTTTGCACCTTCGATTGAAACTTATTAAAAACAGACGCAATCTTGATAAATCACAGTGCGTATGTTATTTTAATCTATTTACATTTCCTCCTCCCAGTATCTGCGAAATAGTATGTAAATGCCATATCTTGCATATTCCTTGAGACAAATTTATTAACTGATAAGGGCTATTTTTCACATTTGAAAGACAGTTAATAAATTGGGTTGTAGTGTTCTTACTGTGCTATGAGGTTTGCACACACTACATTTAATGCTTTAGTATATCTGGCCCAAACACTCCCTCCAAATGCTCCTGGCCCGGCCCCTCTGTCAAATTTTAGAACCCATTGTGGCCCGCGAGTCAAAAAGTTTGCCCACTTCTGCCTTAGAGTACATATCATGGTCAGAATTTTTTTTAAATTTTCTTTCTCACATGGTGCATAAAACTTAAGTTAGTGTTCAAAGGTACATATAGCTTTCATCCACAGAGGTAAAGAAGCATACCTGCGTTTAAGTGGCACTCCTTGATCTGGTACTGCAGCTCGTTCTCATTGGGGATGTCTTTCCAGGTTGCCAGGAACACCTGTCGCTCTGGGGCAGATGAAGATGGGGGTGAAACAAGAGTGACACCTGTACTGAGCGGGGAGTTACAAAAGGTCCTTGTGTTGGTATAAAATAAACTCCTCAAACTCTTTGGTGATAATGGCTCTACTGCTATGGTAATGAGCTGGATATTGAGTGTTTGAGAGTGTTGCTTCCAGACACACGTACCCATTTTACCGTCCTCCACAAAAAAAATGTTGAGTGGGATAAGCCCGCTGAAGTAGAAAACATCAATGTTGTTCTTCACAGCCACCTGTGGACAAAAGGCAACACAAAATTAATATGACATCAGTCAGTGCCTTAGTGCCATGCACTAGAGGTGGCTGATTTGGACATATAGAATTCCAATAAGCCCTCAAACACTTCTGAGCACTTAAGAGCATGAGAAAGATGAGGCAGACAACTGTAAATATAGAATTGCTCTAAATAAGAAAAAGTGCTCTTGAAATGTCCATGCAGTGTCTGTCATGGCTAGACAGAAGTGAGACTGGGAGACTAGAGAGGTGTCTATTTGTGAGTGTGGGTGGCGAAGGCTTAAAGCTGAGTGTGTGGTCTGTTGGACTCTGCACTAATGCAGTATACAGCCCTCATGGGCACTCTGAGCTCTCTCTGAACTTGATTCATATTTCTGGCTTCATGGAGTGACCCTCCGGCAGGCAGTCCTTACTCTGTTCACGAATAGACATTATCAGAAGACCAGACCCTGGCCGGCCTCACCTGTACTTGACAGGAACAGTGTGTGAAAGTTGCGCATTGCTAAGCACCGAGGACACACACACAAAGAGAGAGAGACATAAATCCAAAACACACAAACCTCCTCTAGTATGACGGAGTTGTCGATTCCGTGGAAAAACTTCCCCCATTAGCTCACAACGCAACTCTCATCGTGACACAACATGGAATTAGAGCTCCGACAGAAAATCAAATGAATCCACAAAAGGACAATCGTCTCCACCTACACATCTGAACCAAACTGATGTCCTGTCTGGGCTTCAAAAAATCCCCATGATAAAACACCCAAGCTCATTATTGTGGTCCTTCTGTAGCTCAGTTGGTAGAGCATGGCGCTTGTAACGCCAGGGTAGTGGGTTCGATTCCCGGGACCACCCATAACTAGAATGTATGCACACATGACTGTAAGTCGCTTTGGATAAAAGCGTCTGCTAAATGGCATATATTATTATTATATTACTCATTAGAGGCCTTTTGATTTGTTTAGTGTCACATGATCAGAGTCAGACATACTAATAAAGTATCTCAAAACACAAGACGCATCACAATGGGGAGTGTGGGAGAGGTGTCGGAATCACATGGTAAATATCCCTAGGCTGTGTTGTGATTAAGTACCAAAGCTGACAATAACTATTATCTTTGTTAGTACTTAGAAGTCTTCATTACAACTTAGGGACTCTGAGGTAATTATTAGAATGAACACTGAGGTGAATCAGGGTCAGTAGTGTCCCTTCCAGCAACTAGGAATAGAAGCTGCTGAATGGTGGGATTGGTAGATATTTATAGTCATTATTATCAATTACTCAATCTGCTGTTTTCTTGTAGAATGGCATAAGGACAAGTGTGATCGGCAAAATGTGTCACGACAGGCGCCAAACATTTTTTAAACTTAACTAGGCAAGTTAGTTAAGAACAAATTCTTATTTCCAATGACGGCCTCCCGGCCAAACCCTAACCCGGACGACGCTGTGCCAATTTTGCACCACCTTACGGGACTCCCAATCACGGCCGGTTGTGATACAGCCTGGAAGCGAACCAGGGTCTGTAGTGACGCATCTAGCACTGAGATGCTGCGCCACTCGGGAGCCCCATGAGCAAGTCTTCTGAAAAAAAGGACACAAGCGGTTGAATATTCACTATTGAATGTCATTCTGCATTTATGAGTAAGTAGATACTATATGAGCAGTGTTCATTACAGCAGTATGTGGATCCAACCCAGATGAAAAGCTGTGGTGTGGTGAGCCCAAACACTCTAAAGGTGGTCTGCTTACCACCGGGCCTTCAGAGAGACAGATATTTTCTCACACACACACACACACACACACACACACACACACACACACACACACACACACAACCCACACACAACCCACACACAACCCACACACAACCCACACACAACCCACACACAATACCCACACACAATACCCACACACAATACCCACACACAATACCCACACAATACCCACACACAATAACCACACACAATAACCACACACAATAACCACACACAATAACCACACACAATACCCACACACAATACCCATGCCGGGAAGGCAAGAACAGAAAAGGAGGAATCATTATAGGAGGAACAAATAAAGTAGCTGTCTCAGCTGGAGAGCCCTGTAAAGTAGTGTTATTTTGGCTGAATGGTTTCCAGTGCCATCTCTCTCAGCCACTGAACAGTGAAAATGAGATGACTGGAACTACTAAAGTGTGCTGATGGATGGGCTGCTTTCCAGGATAGCTGAGTAGCTGTTATATATTGCCCTTATATAGGCCTACGTGCTCTTATGGATATTATCAAAGAATTTACAGAGCTTTAAAAAAGGGCTATGTATTCAATTTCTGAGACTGGATTTACAGAAAGCTATTCCAGTGAATTGCCTTACCTCCATAAAAATGTGAGCTTATGAAATGAAAGTTTGTGCGGGGGCACTGAAAGCTGGAGTCCATTGTCCAGTTGGTGGCTGTCCTGTGGTGGTGGAGCACATTAGAGCCAACACTGTGGGCTCAAACTACTAACAGGCTTTACTGTCCTCAGCTTGACGGCCATGTGTGTGGGCTGAAGACTGAACCCTCCAGCTCATCTCTCGGACGCAAGACAGAAGCACCTAATTCTGTAGATTATAGTTTGATAAACAGCATTTAGAATCCTGCTTTCTCTGGGGACTTAATACCTAGTTTTACATATGCTTCAACGAGGCTGTAAAAAAGACAGGATCAAAAGCATATAAACAAATGCCATACATTGAGGATATCTTGAAGTTTGAAATGAACTTTTATTATAAAATACATATAGCTTGTTTTTTTGTTTTCCATTGTAATAGGTCTCGGGCTTGAAAGAGGAGTTTGCACACTGTACGTTGTTCCAGGAGGAAAAAAATCTACGGTACCACTCATTCAAGACTCTTTATTTGTACTATTTTCTACATTGTAGAATAATATTGAAGACATCAAAACTATAAATAAAAGAGACACATGTAGTAACCAAAAAAGTGTTAAACAAATCAAAATATATTTTAGATTTTAGATTCTTCAAAGTAGCCACCATATGCCTTGACAGCTTTGCACACTCTTGGCATTCTCTCAACCTGCTTTACCTGCAATGCTTTTCCAACAGTCTTGACGGAGTTCCCATATATGCTGAGCACTTGTTGGCTGCTTTTCCTTCACTCTGCGGTCCAACTCATCCCAAACCATCTCAATTGGGTTGACATCGGGTGATTGTGGAGGCCAGGTCATCTGATGCAGCACTCCATCATTCTCCTTCTTGGTCAAATAGCCCTTACACAGCCTGGAGGTGTGTTGGGTCATTGTCCTGTTGAAAAACAAATGATAGTCCCACTAAGCGCAAACCAGATGGTATGGCATATCACTGCAGAATGCTGTGGTAGCCATGCTGGTTAGGTGTACCTTGAATTCTAAATAAATCACAGACCGTGTCACCAAAAAAGCAGATCCACACCATCACACCTCTATTTTTCACAGTGGGAACCACACATGTGGAGATCATCTGTTCACCTACTCTGCTTCTCACAAAGACACGGTGGTTGGAACCAAACATCTCTAATTTGGACTCATCAGACCAAAGGACAGATTTCCACCGGACTAATGTCCATTGCTCGTGTTTCTTATTTTTATTGGTGTCCTTTAGTAGTGGTTTCTTCGCAGCAATTCGAACATGAAGACCTGATTCACGCAGTCTTCTCTGAACAGTTGATGTTGAGATGTGTCTGTTACTTGAACTCTGTGAAGCATTTATTTGGGCAGCAATTTCTGAGGCTGGTAACTAATGAACTTATCCTCTGCAGCAGAAGTAACTCTGGGTCTTCCTTTCCTCTCGCGGTCCTCAAGAGCCAGTTTCAGCATAATGATTTATGGTTTTTGCACTTGAAGAAACTTTCAGTTGAAATTTTCCGAATTGACTGACCTTCATGACTTAAAGTAATGATGGACTGTGTTTCCCTTTGCTTATTTGAGCTGTTCTTGCCATAATATGGAATTGGTATTTTACCAAATAGGGATATCTTCTGTATACAACCCCTACCTTGTCACAACACAACTGATTGGCTCAAACTCACAAAGGAAAGAAATTAACTTTTAACAAAACACACCTGTTAAATTACATGTATTCCAGGCAACTACCTCATGAAGCTGGTTGAGAATGCCAAGAGTATCCAAACCTGCCATCAAGACAAAGGGTGGCTACTTTGAAGAATCTCAAATATAAAATATATTTTGATTTGTTTAACCCTTTTTTGGTTACTGTATGATTCCATGTGTGTGATGTCATAGTTTTAAGGTCTTCACTACTATTCTACAATGTAGAAAATAGTAAAATAAAGAAAAACCCTTGAATGAGTAGGTGTGTCCAAACTTTTGACTGGTACGTATAGTTGGAGAGAAAAAATAAATAAATCAGGCACACTGGCGTTGCTGGAGTTTCTTCTTTAAACAAGCTTCAGGCAAAAAGTAGGGTGCTTAACCTGGCAGGCTTTGATTACAGAGTCAACAGGAACATTAAAATACAAGAGAAAGACCGAAGATGATGGGCCTCGTTTCCCAGAACCTTCGTAGCGTTAAGATCATCATTAGAACCTTTCTACGATCTATCTTTAGAAGCCAAGGTGTTTCCCAGAACCTTCGTTAGTAACGTGGTAGGAAAGATGCATCATTAAAAACACTCATAAGCCTAAACTCCATCGTTATAGGGAAATCGGGCCCGGAAGGCGCCGGAAGAAATGGCAGCAGTTTTACGGGCGCCCAACCAATTGTGCTATTATGTGGTGGTTTTTCGCTGTAATTGTAACTTATTTTGTACATAATGTTTCTGCAACCGTATCTTACAGCAGAAAAGAGCTTCTGGATATCAGGACAGCGATCACTCACCTCGGATTAGACAAAGATTCTTTCAACAACAAGCAAGACTCACATGATATTCTCCAAACGCCCGGCAGGGCCAACATCCCAGTTATTCGCAAGAGGAAGCGACGCAAGTACAGAGGAGGAAGAGCCGTCAGGACCCGCAGTTGGCGAGTAGAAAATCTGCCGTTATGGTCAATATTACTCGCCAACGTGCAATCATTGGACAATAAATTAGACGAGATACGATCACGAATATCCTAACAATGGGACATCAAAAACTGTAATATCCTATGTTTCACGGAATCGTGGCTGAATGACGACATGGATATTCAGCTAGCGGGATATACGCTGGACCGGCAGGATAGAATAGCACACTCCGGTAAGACAAGGGGCGGTGGTCTGTGCATATTTGTAAACAACAGCTGGTGCACAAAATCTATTGAAGTCTCTAGATTTTGCTTGCCTGAAGTAGAGTATATTGTGATAAATTGCAGGCCACACTACTTGTCTAGAGAGTTCTCAGCTATACTTTTCGTGGCTGTTTATTTACCACCACAAACAGATGCTGGCACTAAGACCGCACTCAGTCAGCTGTATAAGGAAATAAGAGTACAGGAATAAAATATTCCAAAACATGCATCCTGCATGCAACAAGGCACTAATATAATACTGCAAGAAAATGTGGCAAAGTAATTCACTTTTTGTCCTGAGTACAAAGTGTTATGTTTGGGCAAATCCAACACAACACATTATGGAGTACCACTCTCCATATTTTCAGGCATAGTGGTAGCTGCATCATGTTTTGGGTATGCTTGTAATCGTTAAGGGCTGTAATTGTTAAGGAGTTTTTCAGGATAAAAAAGAAAATGTATGGAATAGAGCTAAGCACAGGCAAAATACTAGAGGAAAATTTGGTTCAGTCTGCTTTCCACCAGACACTGGGAGATGAATTCACCTTTCAACGGGACAATAACCTAAAACACTGGAGTTACCAAGAAAACAGTGAATGTTCCTGAGTGGCAGTTAACTTTAATTTACTTTAAAATATTTGGAAATAATTGAAAATGGTTGTCTAGCAATTATCAACAAACAACTTGACAGAGCTTGAAGCATTTTGAAAAGAATAATAGGCAAATGTTGCACAATCCAGGTGTGGAAATCTCTTAGAGACTTACACAGAAAGACTCACAGCTGGTATCGCTGCCAAGGGCACTTCTACAAAGTATTGACTCGGGTGTAAATCCTTATATAAATACATTTGCTAAAAAATCTAGAAACATGTTTTCACTTTGTCATTATGGGGTATTGTGTGTAGATGGGTGAAAAAAAATGTTATCCATTTTGAATTCAGGCTGTAACACAACAAAATGTGGAATAAGTCAATGGGTATTAATACTTTCTGAAGGCACTGTAGGCCCATTATCTTTTCTATTTACTTTACATCTGGTTTACGTTGACACTGAAAGCGTTTTTCCAATCCCACATTAAAAAAAAAAAATGTACAGTTTAAAAAATGTTTTGGCGGCCCGTCCAAGGATTAAAAATGGCAGAAAAATCCCTGAGAGGTAGGCTTCTCTTGCCGAGCATGCTTTACATAACCAGAAAATACATGTAGGAGTTTACCTGTAGGTTGTTCAGTGGGTCCATCTTCATGACTGGCCCAATGGTGTTGAGAGGCAGGGAAACTTCAATACTCTGGCTGGGCATCAGTGGAGTGTGGATGGGCAGAGGGGTGGTGGGGATCACTCCGAAACTAGACAACATAAATTGCATAACAGGGTCTTAAGTGCTTCAGGTGACTGGAGCTAAATACACTACATGAGAAAAAGTATGGACACCTGCTCGTCGAACATCTCATTCCAAAATCATGGGCATTAATATGGAGCTGGTATATGGAGTTTGCTGCTATAACAGCCTCCACTCTTCTGGGAATGCTTTTCACAAGATGTTATAATATTGCTGCAAGGACTTGATTCCTTTCAGCCAAAATGGGCTTGAGGTCAGGGCACTGTGCAGGCCAGTCAAGTTCCTCCACACCGATCTTAACAAACCATTTCTGTATGGACCTCACTTTGTGCACAAGAGTATTGCCATGTTGAAACGGGAAAGGGCCTTCCCCAAACGGTTGCCACAAAGTTGGAAGCACAGAATGGTCTAGAATGTCATTGTATGCAGTAAAATTAAGATTTCCCTTCACTGGAACTAAGGGGGATAGCCCGAACCATGATAAACAGCCCCAGACCATTATTCCTCCTCCACCAAACTTTACAGTTGGCACTATGCATTGGGGCAGGTAGCGTTCTCTTGGCATCAGCAAAACCCAGATTCATCCGTGGGACTGCCAGATGGTGAAGCGTGATTCATCACTCCAGAGAACGCGTTTCCACTGCTCTAGAGTCCAAAGGCGGCGAGCTTTACACACAACTCCAGCCAACGCTTGGCATTGTGATACATGGCTGCTCGGCCATGGAAACCCATTTCATCTTGCTCCCGGCGAACAGTTCCTTGTGCTGATGTTGCTTCCAGAGGAAGTTTGAAACTCGGTAGTGAGTGTTGCAACAGAGGACAGACGATTTACAACGTGCTAAGTGCTTCAGCGGTCCCATTCTGTGAGCTCGTGTGGCCTACCAACTTTCAGTTTTCGATTTCACAAAAACAGCACTTGCACTTGACCGCAGAAATTTGACGAACTGACTTGTTGGAATGGTAGCATTCTATGACGGTGCCACGTTGAATGTTTGAGCTCTTCAGTAAGGCCATTCTACTGCCAATGTTTGTCTGGAGATTGGAGATTGCATGGCCCTGTGAACAATGGGTGTGGCTGAAATAGCTGAATCGACTACTTACTTTTGTATATACAGTGTATAGGTCTGCTCTTCACAATTCCTTGTATTCCAGAGTAGTGGTTGTGTTTAGTTATCATACAGTATGCTCCCATACTGTACCAACATAAGGAGCCGAGTGCACATAATATACAATTGAAGTGGGAAGTTCACATACACCTTAGCCAAATACATTTAAACTCAGGTCACCACTTAATTTTAAGAATGTGAAATGTCAGAATAATAGTAGAGAGAATGATTTATTTGAGCTTTTATTTCTTTCATCACATTCCCAGTGGGTCAGAAGTTTACATACACTCAATTAGTATTTGGTAGCATTGCTTTTAAATTGTTTTAACTTGGGTCAAACGTTTTGGGTAGCCTTCCACAAGCTTCCCACAATAAGTTGGGTGAATTCTGGCCCATTCCTCCTGACAAAGCTGGTGTAACTGAGTCAGGTTTGTAGGACTCCTTGCTCGCACACACCTTTTCAGTTCTGCCCACAAATTTTCTATAGGACGGCGGTCAGGGCTTTGTGATGGCCACTCCAATACCTTGACTTTGTTGTCCTTAAGCCATTTTTCCACAACGTTGGAAGTATGCTTGGGGTCATTGTCCATTTGGAAGACCCATTTGCGACCAAGCTGTAACTTCCTGACAGATGTCTTGAGATGTTGCTTCAATATATCCACATAATTTTCCTTCCTCAAAGAGCAATCTATTTTGTGAAGTGCACCAGTCCCTTCTGCAGCAAAGCACCCCCACAACATGATGCTGCCACTCCCGTGCTTAATGGTTGGGATGAAGTTCCTTGCTGAGCGGCCTTTGAGGTTATGTTGATATAGGACTCGTTTTACTGTGGATATAGATACTTTTGTACCTGTTTCCTCTAGCATCTTCACAAGGTCCTTGGCTGTTGTTCTGGGATTGATTTGCACTTTTCGCACAAAAGTACGTTCATCTCTAGGAGACAGAAAGCGTCTCATTCCTGAACGGTAAACGGCTGCGTGGTCCCATGGTGTTTATACTTGCGTAGTATTGTTTGTACAGATGAACGTGGTACCTTCAGGCGTTTGAAAATTGCTCCCAAGGATGAACAAGACTTGTGGAGGTCTACAACAACATTTTCTGAGGTCTTGGCTGATTTCTTTTGATTTTCCCATGATGTCAAGCAAAGTTTGAAGGTAGGCACAGGTACACCTCCAATTGACTCAAATGATGTCAATTAACCTATCAGAAGCTTCTAAAGCCATGACATCATTTCTGGAATGTTCCTAGCTGTTTAAAGGCACAGTCAACTTAGTGTATGTAAACTTCTGACCCACTTGAATTGTGATAGAGTGAATTATAAGTGAAATATTCTGTTTGTGAACAATTGTTGGAAAAATGACTTGTGTCATGCACAAAGTAGATGTCCTAACCGACTTGCCAAAACTATATTTTGTTAACAAGACATTTGTGGAGTGGTTGAAAAACAAGTTTTAATGACTCCAACCTAAGTGTATGTAAACTTCAGGCTTCAACTGTACATACCTTTCCATGTATGCCCTGGGACTAAGACTCACATTTACAGTCATTGTACTATTTTTGTGAAGTACATGACAATAAATAGCCATATCCCTTTCACTAAGTGGATAGTTTCTGAGAACTAACCTATTATCTATGAACAATGTGTTTAGTGAATGGCCATGATTATAGTGAATGGAGTCGTGATGAGCAACTAAATACAAGGTTCGTGTGAACAAAAGGCAGAGAGAAGTTTTTTACAGTGAGGCCACAGAGGACCTTGAATGCTGGTATAGATGAGATATTGTCTTGAGTCTTTATCCGAAGACCCTGAGACACCGTGTCAACCTCTTAGATCGCACTGTGACTAAGGGCACAATAGCAAGAGATGGCATATAGGATTTTTGATACCAGTCGCACCCTCTCTCACCTGTTCTTGTTGAACTGGATAGCAAAGTCGGTCATGTGCTGCAGGGCCTTGTTGGTGAAGGTCATGTCCATGTACATTTGGCCCTGTCGGCGGGAGAATGTGCCTGAGATCTCTAGCCCTTTAGCTTTCACTGCAGGCAGCCATATCTGGGGGAAGAGATAGACAATAAATAAAGAAATATGAACATGCAAACTGCTTCACCAATACCAGAGAAAGCACACAAGGTCATTTGAAAATGGCAACCTGAGTCATACAGGATTTGCACAACAAGTGCTGAACTACATGTCTGTGCTGTGTAGCCCACTCATTGTATTGAGTCAGACACAAAGGGAGATGGAGAATGGAACCTGTAAATTAAGATGGATACCTAGGACAGGATGCTATGTCCTGCTGCTACACGTACCAATCAACAGCGCACATAACACAGCGAGGACTCTGTTAGCCTCTTCTGCATGACTCAACTGTATGATATATCTAAATTAACCATTTTGAACAGGAATCTAGGGTGGAGCCTGTTGATGCCAACATGAACTTAACACACCACTCCTTCCACCCCTGCCAAACAATGTCATAACTATATTTATACACTGTCCTACATGAAGAGCGACTGAGGCAGGGCTCAAGGTTCTGATTCAGAGGGGTTTGGGTTAAATACGGAAGACACATTTCAGTTGAAGGCATTCAGTTGTACAACTGACTAGGTATCCCCCTTTCCCCTTTCTGTATGCATTTCTCTGCTTGCTAGGTCCTAATGAGTTAGCATTAGCATTCTGATGAGCTTTATTCTCTGCCCTTGCTGGTGTGCTAACTCAGCAATGAAAATCGTTATCCCAACATAGTGCTAACATTAACATTAAGCTCTGGATAGCATTAGCATTGAACATCAACATAAGCATCGAGCTGTGGGTACTCACAGACTTTGGGTTGACATAGCCTCCTGTGGTGATGGCCATGCCTGTGGAGAGCTCAAACAGGTCGTTGAGGCCACTGCTGAGCACTGCAGGAGTGGGCGATGGGGCGAATGTGTTGGGAACTGACGAGGGGATAAAGTTCTGTCCCACCTGAGTCACACACAAAAAAAGACATACAGGACATCAGCACAACTATGAATCCAGAATGTACCTCCTCGACGGTTCTCTAGCAACCTTCGATGAAGAGACAGGTTCCAAACTCATTTTTGTTGTCAAGTGCTCAGAGTGGGTTTCAAATAACAATGGTGGCATCTTCTAATGATTTATTTTTAAAGACAATGTCATGATCGACAAATGTGATTTTGTACATTCACTAAAGCTGAAATCCTGACACGAGAAATACATTCTCCAATGCTCTGATTTGCAGAGGTCGAAACTAGTTTGTATATCTTCAGTCAGAATTTCGGCCTATGATTTCGCAATTTGAGCAATCGTCCACTGGAATACGTGATCTTTTTTCCCCATCAGTGGCAAGCAAGGTCAAAAGGTGAGGCGTGAGTGTGCGGGGAAAAAAATAGCTTGTTCAGCTTTGAACTGTGTGGCAGTTAAGTTTTGACCCCAGCTAGAACCTCTAAGAGCATGCAACATGCAGATGGGGGCAGGCAAATGGAGAAACAGAAGGGCTCACTTACTGCTGGACTTCCCCCAACACCTCCTCCCAGGTCTCCCCCCAACTACAGGTGAGAGAAGAGAGGACCCATATCCAGCACCCGCATCCAAACAACAGATAGACAGAGAAAGAGAGTTAGAGAGATAGAGGTACTTAGCAATAGCAACCCAGCCCCAACCCACCCAAAAGCAATACAACCCATATACTGCCTAGATAATGGCAATGGTTATTATGTAGATAGTCAATTTGACACAGTGAAATGGTTACCAGGAAGAAGCGTCAGTCAGTCAGGAGACCAGAAGACCTTGCAAAAACATGAACATTAAGATGGAAGAATAGCTCATTGCGAAATTCATTCAATACACCTATTTGAGAATTCACAAAAAATTATACTATAATAGCTTTATATGTATTGGGCTCCTTTCACCTCTCCAGTTGAATTTTTACAGGGGTGTAAGGGGAAGATAAAGTAATTAAAGAAATCAAGTCTAGGTCTACACAAAATATTCAAAGACGCATCCTCATTAGAATCTCTAAAAGCATTTCGTCTTTGAGATGCAAAATATCCATCTTAGAGGCGGGATGAAAAAATGTAATTACGTATGTAACGAAAACCATTGTGATATTCAGGACAAAACTTCCTTTGAGACCTGGCACTCTTAATTAAATGCATTGTGACTGTGAGAAGTGTGACTGGTTAAATAAAGGTGAAATAAAATAAAATAAAAAATATTCAGGACAAAACTTCCTTTGAGACCTGGCACTCTTAATTAAATGCATTGTGACTGTGAGAAGTGTGACGTCACCTTGACAGACACTTAATGGGACTGGAATAACATAAAACTATTTTATAGCCTAAGACCCAGCAAGGCACAAATCACATGTTCGTATTTGGCTGTTAAAAGGCAGATAGAAAAGCATTGGCAAAAGCAACGTTAGAAGCAATGTTCAAGACATCTTGAGGATATTTGACCTTGGGGAATTTAAAATGTATGAAATTATTTTACTTTCAAACATACAGTGCCTTCAGAAGGTATTCATAGCCGTATTCCACATTGTGTTCTCTCAACCATCTACACACAATACCCCACAATAACAAAGTGAAAACATTTTAAGACTTTTTTTGCTAATCTATTGAACATTTAACACAGAAATATCAAATTTACGTAAGTATTCACACCCCTGAGTCAATACATGTTAGAATCACCTTTGGCAGCGATTACAGCTGTGAGTCTTTCTGGATAAGTCTCTAAGAGCTTTGCACTCTTGGATTGTACAATATTTGCCCATTATTCTTTTTTTAATTCTTCAAGTTCTGTCAAGTTGGTTGTTGGACCGTCATTTTCAAATCTTGCCATAGATTTTCAAGATGATTTAAGTCAAAACTGTAACTAGGCCACTCAGAAACTTTCAATGCCGTCTTGGTAAGCAACTCCAGTGTATATTTGGCCTTGTGTTTTAGGTTAAGGTCCTGCTGATAGGTGAATGTATCGCACAGGGTAGAGAGATAAGGTACTCATTCAAAAATAATGTTACATTATTATACACTATTATTGCACAAAGAGTCCATGCAACTTATTATGTGACTTGTGAAACACATTTTTACTCCTGAACTTATTTAGCCTTGTCATAACAAAGGGGTTGAATACTTATTGACTCAAGCCTTTCATTTGAAATGAATTTGTAATCATTTTAAAAAAAAAACATAATACCACTTTGACATTATGGGCTATTGTGTGTAGGACGGTGACAACAAATATATAAATGGAATACATTTTTATTCACGATTTAAAACAACAAAATGTGGAAAAAGTCAAGAGGTTTGAATACTTTCTGAAGGCACTGTATATCCATCATTGTAATGAAGTGTAATCAATTAGCTGTCTTTTAATGTTAGAACCCAACATTAATTTTTTTATTTGACCTTTATTTAAAACTAGGCAAGTCATCTAAGAACAAATTCTTATTTACAATGACGGCCTACCCCGGCCAAACCCGGACGACCATGGGCCAATTGTGCGCTGCCCTATGGGACCCCCAATCACAGCCGGAAGTGATTCAGCCTGGATTCGAACAAGGGACTGTAGTGACGCCTCTTGCAGAAGCAGTGCCTTAGACCGCTGTGCCACTCGTGTACCACAGGTCGATAATGCTTATGTTTGACAAACTTTGATACAACTGTTTGATAGTGTTTACCACAAGATATACCTAGTTTTGCGAGCTTGTACAAAACTGCATTGTGTTCAGCCCTCCCATGACGAAGTGGTTTATTTTGAAGGTGAACCACTCAGAACAAAATGGCTGAATGCTGTGGCAGTGTTATGTTAAGAGACAGCTGGGAGTCTTTTCCAACTATGCCGAATTAACTCTTACTTCCACACATGCGAAGTGGAACTGGCAGACTAGTCAATATTGTCTCACTTCACCCTCACACTGAATTGTTTCTTCTTCTAGCATATGAATATTCTTGATATGTACACAGGGTTGAAGTACCAGCTTTTGACCAGCGGCAAGAGATGCAAGTCACAAAGTTGGAGAAGTCTTAATGTGGGAGGGAAGTGTCTGGAAATACTGCCAAAGTTTTATACTGATGATACAAGGGCCTTTTAGGAGTGCAAAATATAAACAGGACAGCTCATTTACATACTGCTGGAGAGGGAAGTTTCAGGCTTGTCAATAATAAAACCTTAATGGGGCAGTTAACAGTCACATTATATTTTTATTGGGAGACGGATGTAGAGTCCTTTGCCATTTCAGCTGGTGTTCAAAAATCCATCTATATAGATGAGTGAATGACTATGACCAATGAGAAATGAAGTCCATGAAAAGCCTGACCCAATGTCATTCAGTTTTAGAGGGGTCTGCTATTGGCAGGTTTAAGAGAAGAACCCAGTCTATATGCATTGAAAAATGGCTAGCACACAGAGCTTTGACAGCTTGTCAGGTTAACTTGGCCCGGCCTCCTCATCTAGAAGGTCAGCATTAATATTCAGTTTTGGGGCACTGACTCAGCCCTTTCTATTGCATTAATCATTCCCAGATTTTGCCCTTCTGATGACAGCAGGTCATTGTCTATCTGGTCTGGCGATGCAGCCTCAAACCTCTAGCAACACTGTCTCTCTGCAGGGTGTCTGGGAGCATGTTCCAAGGTATGGGACATTGATTCTAGTTCTATGCGATTATATTTCTATGGGCATTGGGCAAGTACACTTAAAAGGCAGTGTCCTTTACCTGGCATAATCCCAACCCTTGCTTTGATGGTGTGAATTGAGAGGTTTACACTTCATTAACACTATTAAGACAGTGGACAAAGGCAATTCATTTACATTTACATTTAAGTCATTTAGCAGACGCTCTTATCCAGAGCGCAATGTCCTGTGAAGTGGCTTATATGTTAAATCAACTGGCAGAGCTCCTTTTACAGTGGCCCAGAAAGCTGTAATACGGAATGACATGAGGATGAGCAGGCTAGTTATCTGGTGCATTACATTGAAAATTGTACACCATCTCTTTAAAAATGTGAAGTTTATGATGATGACGTGCAAGCGAGCTGTCATTCATTGCTATGCTATGATCATTGATCTCCCGAAGAAGCTATTATTTCCTTTATCTGCCCTCAAATGTTTGGATATACTGGTAAAGTTAGCTAGCTAGCCAATGAGGTAACATGACCGAACAAATGTAAACAAATGGTTAATGACGCGCAAGCAGTTTCTGTGGTGGAAAAAGTACCCAATTGTCATACTTGAGTAAAAGTAAAGATAACTTAAAAGAAAATGACTAAAGTAAAAGTCACTCAGTAAAATACTACTTGAGTAAAAGTTTTAAAGTATTTGGTTTTAAATGTACTCGCTAAAATATACTTAAGTATCAAAAGTAAAAGTATAAATCATTTCAAATTCCTTACAATTAAGCAAACCAGATGGCACAATTTTCTAGATTGTTAAATTAACGGATAGCCAGGGGCACACTTCAACACTCAGACGTCAATTACATACGAAGCATTTGTGTTTAGTGAGTCTGCCAGATCAGAGGCAGTAGGGAAGACCGGGGATGTTCTCTTGATAAGTGTGTGAATTAGACAGCGAAGCATTGAAAATGTAAGTAGTATTTTGGGTGTCAGGGAAAATGTAAGGAGTAAAAAGTACATTATTTTGTTTAGGAATGTAGTGGAGTATAAGTCAAAGTTGTAAAAAATATAAAATAGTAAGGTACAGATACCCCAAAAAACAACTTATGTAGTACTTTCAAGTACTTTTACTTAAGTACTTTACACCACTGAGCAGTTTTAAAACTGCCCGCGACATGATTTATGAATGTAAAATGTGGTCCGGTGATCCCCTATAGGAAGATACAAATGTTGCGCCGGTAATATGGGTCAGATCTGTTGACTTGGTTGCGCTAGAAGCAAGCCGCTATTGACTCACCTTTTCCTCTAGGGCAATCAGAAGCCTTTTCATTAGAACAATTATCTGCTCCCAACATAAAACTCATGGTCGCAAAATAAATACCAAATTTGTCACACTTTTAGAGCCCGTCTCAAGGGTCCAAGTAGAAATATCTAAAGCCATGATGACTCTCGAGTCTCTCACTAACAAAGTCCTCCTGGGTTCAGGTGTGAACAGGAGCCGAGGCAGTTCTCTGATACCATTCTACTTCCCCAACGAGGGCAGCCTTCCATTCCCCAGAAGGGCCCAGCAGTGGGATCCTAAATCCAATTACTTCAGAATATCGGAATCTTACTCACTCTCCCAGTTTCTGAAGGTGGATGACAATCGGATAGTAAATACACAGGGGAAATGATTAGAGTCGAAATGAAAGACTAAAAAGTAGCTTCCTCAGCAATCTACACACAATACCCCATAATGACAAAGCGGAAAAAGGTTTTTATGTTTGCAAATGAGTTAAAAATAAAAAACAGAAATACCTTATTTACACAAGTATTCAGACCCTTTGCTATGAGACTCAATTGAGCTCAGGTGCATCCTGTTTCCATTGATCATCATTGAGATGTTTCTACAACTTGATTGGAGTCCACCTGTGGTAAATTCCATTGATTGGACATGACTTGGAAAGGCACACACCTGTCTATATAAGGTCCAACTGCTGACAGTGCATGTCAGAGCAGAAACCAAGCCATGAGGGCTAAGGAATTGTCCGTAGAGCTCCAAGACAGGATTGTGTCGAGGCACAGATCTGGGGAAGGATACCAAAAAATGTCTGCAGCATTGAAGGTCCCCAAGAACACAGTGGCCTCCATCATTCTTAAATGGAAGAAGTTTGGAACTACCAAGACTCTTCATAGAGCTGGCCGCCCGGCCACACTGAACAATCGGGGGGAGAGGTCAGGGAGGTGACCAAGAACCCGATGGTCACTAACAGAGCTCTAGAGTTCCTCTGTGAAGATGTGAGAACGTTCCAAGACAACCATCTCTACAACACGCCACTAATCAAGCCTTTATGGTAGAGTTGCCAGACGGAAGCCACTCCTCAGTAAAAGGCACTTAAAGGAATTTCAGACCATGAGAAACAAGATTCTCTGGTGTGATGAAACTGAGTTGAAATGAAAGACTACTAATTTTACATTGCAATAGAATTTCTGGAGGAGTATTTTCACATAATCTCTTGCTGTAGATTTAAAAATGGTATATTTTGAGGAACAAGCCCAGAGGAGAATTCAGTGCAGACTGTAAACAGACTCTGCACTCAAATGACATATTCAATTATCATCAAAGGCTATAACAATGTTAAATCTTGATTGCCCAACATTAAGCTTAGGCCTGCTTTTAATTTTAATTTGACTAATATATAGCAAATAAAACAAGCATTGCTCTCTGTGTTCAATCTGGAGGAGCCACAATATCAGTAGTATTTGAACCCAGACTGCGATAAGGTAAGGGTACCCTTAGAATTTATCAGTGCTAAACTGTAACTTCCGACTGAGGGCTGTTTCAGGTCTCACGGCTCTTTGCCTTTCATTAAAACCCATATCGATTCCATTAAATTGGTCGAATGTGCTTAGAGTAAGTAGGCTTGCAGAATGGCTGATCATAATTGGTAAGAAAGTAGCTTTCACTCCCCACTGTAATTACTCAGCAGATCTGTTTAAACATTCTGTGTAGCAGCACAACGGTAAGATGTCCTCGATTGGACTCTCCCACTTGGATTGGAGTCACTGTAGTTTTAATGACCGCCCAATTAAGATTTGATTAAAGCATTTTATAATCTGGAAGGGCCAACCAAAAGGGACGAGGAGCACATCGAGATAATCGTAATAACACTTATCACAACGAGGCCACGCTCTACACGGCCGACAAGACACGACCCCTAATTCGCTACGCTGAACTTCCCGCCCCAACTACAGTTGCCCTGGCCTGGAGAAAACCAATTGACAAATGTGCTGTTCATTGGAAAAAGCTATGGAATGAGGTGGTGTATCTAGGGCAATATGATTTCTCATGGTTGAGCCTACACTTAATTTGAACTCAGTCGAAGGTGTAGTCTCTTGAAAATGTCACCTAACAAATTAAATCAAATTAACATCTGGGGCAGGGACTTCCCAACTCAGTGCCAATCACTCCTTTCTGAACCCTCCCTCTCCTGTGGCATAGTGTCTGGACTAGTAGGGTAGTGGAACGGTAAACAGCAGCAGGCATGTACTGGACCCAGTTAGCCCCTGGTGCCCTCCTCTCCCATCTCACTGGCTAAGCAGAAAGGATATCGTGGTAAGAATCAATAATTATTATTATTGGTTGATAACTACACGATAGTCTGCCCCTCAAGTCTTCACTAAAGCAGAGCAGAACATTTAATTATAGGCTAAAGTGGGTTGGATGAACTAATAGATGAAGTGCTTCCATACAAGCTCTCCATTTACTTGAAGATGTAGTCCATTTACTCTATGACTTAATATTATTAACCACATATGGTGGTTACAACGCTACAAGCTACAACACTCTCAGTAGAGTAGAACAACAGCTGTGGCTGTCCCTTCAGGCTTGAGTTCAGAACACAATCCCCAGCTAATACAGCACATTCGTAAAGTCTTCAGACCACTTCCCTTGTTCCACATTTTGTTACGGTACAGCCTTATTCTAAAATGGATTGAATTACATTTTTTCCTCATCAATCTACACACAATAACCCATAATGACAAAGTGGAAATAGGGTTTTATGTTTGCAAATGCGTTAAAAATAAAAAACAGAAATACCTTATTTACACAAGTATTCAGACCCTATGCTATGAGACTCAATTGAGCTCAGGTGCATCCTGTTTCCATTGATCATCGTTGAGATGTTTCTACAACTTGATTGGAGTCCACCTGTGGTAAATTCCATTGATTGGACATGACTTGGAAAGGCACACACCTGTCTATATAAGGTCCAACTGCTGACAGTGCATGTCAGAGCAAAAACCAAGTCATGAGGTCTAAGGAATTGTCCGTAGAGCTCCAAGACAGGATTGTGTTGAGGCACAGATCTGGGAAGGATACCAAAAAATGTCTGCAGCATTGAAAGTCCCCAAGAACACAGTGGCCTCCATCATTCTTAAATGGAAGAAGTTCGGAACTACCAAGACTTCCTAGTGCTGGCCGCCCGGCCAAACTGAGCAATCGGGGGAGAAGGGCCTTGGTCAGGGAGGTGACCAAGAACCCAATGGTCACCCTGACAGAGCTCCAGAGTTCCTCTGTGAAGATGTGAGAACGTTCCAAGACAACCATCTCTACAACATGTCACTAATCAGGCCTTTATGGTAGAGTGGCCAGACGGAAGCCACTCCTCAGTAAAAGGCACATGACAGCCCACTTGGAGTTTGCCAAAAGGCTCTTAAAGGAATTTCAGACCATGAGAAACAAGATTCTTTGGTGTGATGAAACCAAGATTGAACACTTTGGCCTGAATGCCAAGTGTCATGTCTGGAGGAAACATGGCACCATCCCTACGGGGAAGCACGGTGGTGGCAGCATCATGCTGTGGGGATGTTTTTCAACAGCAGGGCCTGGGAGACTAGTCAGGATTGAGAATGAAAACCTGCTCCAGAGCGATCAGACTGGGGCGAAGATTCACCTTCCAACAGGACAACAACCCTAAGCACACAGCCAAGACAACTCAGGAGCGGCTTCGGGACAAGTATCTGAATGTCCTTGAGTGGCCCAGCCAGGGCCCAGACTTGAACCTGATAGACAATCTCTGGAAAGACCTGAAACTAGCTGTGCAGACACGCTCCCCATCCAACCTGACAGAGCTTAAAATGATCTGCAGAGAATGGGAGAACCTTCCCAAATACAGGTGTGCCAAGCTTATAGCGTCATACCCAAGAAGAATGTAATCACTGCCAAAGGTACTTCAACAAAGTACTAAGTAAAGGGTCTGCATACTTATGGAAATGTGATGTTTCCATTTTTCATTGTAAGAAATTTGCAAAAATGTCTAAAAACCTGTTTTTGCTTTGCTATTACTGGGTATTGTGTGCAGATTGAGGGGGGGGGGGATGATTTCATCCATTTTAGAATAGGGCTGTAAATGTAACAAAATGTGGAAAAAGTCAAGGGGTCTGAATACTTTCCAAATGCACTGTATCATTAAAAGGTTGTTATTACTGTCTGTCAAGAGGAGAAAGTCTCCCTAAAACATAAGATCAATAAATAGAGCTTCCTAAAAAGCTGCTGCGCATTTCACGTGCTAAGCACGGGCTATAATGGTTATCCAGGTGAGCAGCCTCAAAACAACATGACCTATGAGCCTTCATTATCACATTGTTACAATAGAGATTCAAATGTGCTATATATAGCTAGCTAGTTAGAACGTTTTAGATGCAAAACTGAAATGTTAATTAGTATGCACCGCCTTGTCAAACAAAACAACTCATCTGCATGAAGACCAAAACAATCTTGACAGTGCAATAATATTAGCAGCATACAACCTGATAAGACGCTATCACTATCCACCGTCCACCATTAGGACCAAACTTCGGGGTCCTGTGTGTGTGCCAGAGCCACCATGGCGTGCCAAGCCTCCGCCTCGTGTCTCTTCTGTATTGAGATGTCAGAGTGAAGCCACATCGTGACATCCCTGGCCTGCATGCCTCTCTGTACTAGTGTCTGGCAGATCAATCAGGGACAGCGAGGCAGGCTTCTCACTGACAGACAGTGTCTCTGTTGCTGCAGCCCAGCATACATCACCCTTGTTGTGTCAGCCAGAATGTGCATACACTATTTGAACTGTTGATGCATACAGGGGAAAAAAGTATTACATCCCCTGCTGATTTTGTACCTTTGACCGCTGACAAAGAAATTAACAGTCTATAATTGTAATGGTAGGTTCATTTGAACAGTGAGAGATTGAATAACAACAAAAAATTCAGAAAAACACGTCAAAAATGTTATAAATTGATTTGCATTTTAATGTGGGAAATAAGTATTTGACCCCTCTGCAAAACATGACTTAGTACTTGGTGGCAAAACCCTTGTTGGCAATCAGAGGTCAGACGTTTCTTGTAGTTGGCCACCAGGTTTGCACACATCTCAGGAGGGATTTGGTCCCACTCCTCTTTGCAAATCTTCTCCAAGTCATTAAGGTTGAGGCTGACATTTGGCAACTCGAACCTTCAGCTCCCTCTAAAGATTTTCTATGGGATTACGGTCTGGAGATTGGCTAGGCCACTCCAGGACCTTAATGTGCTTCTTCTTGAGCCACTTCTTTGTTGCCTTGGCCGTGTGTTTTGGGTCATTCTCATGCTGGAATACCCATCCACAAACCATTTTCAATGCCCTGGCTGAGGGAAGGAGGTTCTCACCCAAGATTTGACAGTATATGGCCCCGTCCATCGTCCCTTTGATGCGGTGAAGTTGTCCTGTCCCCTAAGTAGAAAAACACACCCAAAGCATAATGTTTCCACCTTGTTTGACGGTGGGGATGGCATTCTTGGGGTTATAGCATTCCTCCTCCTCCAAACACGGCGAGTTGAGTTGATGCCAAAGAGCTCCATTTTGGTCTCATCTGACCACAACTTCAGACGGGCATGTATATGTGCTTTCTTGAGCAGGGGGACCTTACGGGCGCTGCAGGATTTCAGTCCTTCACGGCGTAGTGTGTTCCCAATTGTTTTCTTGGTGACTATGGTCCCAGCTGCCTTGAGATCATTGACAAGATCCTCCCGTGTAGTTCTGGGCTGATTCCTCACCGTTCTCATGATCATTGCAACTCCACGAGGTGAGATCTCGCTTGGAGCCCCAGGCCGAGGGAGATTGACAGTTCTTTTGTGTTTCTTCCATTTGCGAATAATCGCACAAACTGTTGTCACCTTCTCACCAAGCTGCTTGGCGATGGTGTTATAGCCCATTCCAGCCTTGTGTAGGTCTACAATCTTGTCCCTGACATCCTTGGAGAACTCTTTGGTCTTTACCATGGTGGAGAGTTTGGAATCTGATTGATTGATTGCTTCTGTGGACAGGTGTCTTTTATACAGGTAACAAGCTGAGATTAGGAGCACTACCTTTAAGTGTGCTCCTAATTTCAGCTTGTTACCTTTATAAAAAGACACCTGCGAGCCAGAAATCTTTCTGATTGAGAGGTCAAATACTTATTTCCCTCATTGAAATGCAAATCAATTTATAACATTTTGACATGTGTTTTTCTGTATATTTTTGTTGTCATTCTCTCTCTCACTGTTCAAATAAACCTACCATCAAAATGATAGACTGATCATTTCTTTGTCAGTTGGCAAACGTACAAAATCAATAAGGGATCAAATAATTGTTTCCCTCACTGTATGTTTAATGTGGATATGATGATAACATAGCTATCCTGATAATGTAATAAACTCAACTTCCAAATTTAGCAGATACTTTGTCAAAAGGCTAATCAGAGTTCCCTTGCACCATACATGAAGATACTAAATCAGTCATACAGTGCTGTGAAAACATATTTACCCACTTTCTAATTTCTTCTACTTTTGCATATTTTTTATAATGAATGTTATCAGATCTTCAACTAAAACCTAATATTAGATAAAGGGAACCTGAGTAAACATACAGTTGAAGTCGGAAGTTTACATACACTTAGGTTGGAGTCATTACACTCATTTTTCAACCACTCCACAAATTTCTTGTGAACAAACTATAGTTTTGGCAGGTCGGTTAGGACATCTACTTTGTGGCATGACAAGTCATTTTTCCAACAATTGTTTACAGACAGATTATTTCACTTATAATTCACTGTATTACAATTCCAGTGGGTCAGAAGATTACACACACTAAGTTGACTGTGCCTTTAAACAGCTTGGAAAATTCCAGAAAGTTCCTTAAATCTTCTGATAGGCTAATTGACATCCTTTGAGTCAATTGGAGGTGTACCTGTGGATGTATTTCAAGGCCTACCTTCAAACTCAGTGCCTCTTTGCTCGACATCACAGGAAAATCAAAGGAAGTCAGCCAAGACCTCAGAAAATAATTTGTAGATCTCCACAAGTCTGGTTCATCCTTGGGAGCAATTTCCAAATACCTGAAGGTACCACGTTCATCTGTACAAACAATACGACGCAAGAATAAATACCATGGGACCACAGAGCCGTCATACCGCTCATGAATGAGACGCATTCTGTCTCCTAGAGATGAACATACTTTGACGCGAAAAGTGCAAACACATGAGGACAAAGATCGTACTTTTTGGAAAAATGTCCTCTGGTCTGAAGAAACAAAAATAGAACCGTTTGGCCATAATGACCATCAATATGTTTCGAGGGAAAAGGGGGAGGCTTGCAAGCTGAAGAACATCATCCCAACCATGAAGCACGGGGGTGGCAGCATCATGTTTTGGGGGTGCTTTGCTGTAGGAGGGACTGGTGAACTTCACAAAAGAGATTGCATCATGAGGAAGGAAAATTATGTGGATATATTGAAGCAACATCAAGACATCAGTCAGGAAGTTACAGCTTGGTCGCAAATGGGTCTTCCAAATGGAACATGACCCCAAACAAAATGGCTTAAGGACAATAAAGTTAAGGTATTGAAGTGGTCATTACAAAGCCCTGACCTCAAGCCTATGGAAAATTTGTGGGCAGAACTGAAAAAGCTTGTGCGAGAAAGGAGGCCTAAAAACCCGACAGTTACACCAGCTCTGTCAGGAGGAATGGGCCAAAATTCACCCAACTAATTGTGGGAAGGTTGTGGAAGGCTACCTGAAACATTTGACCCAAGTTAAACAATTTAAAGGCTATGCTAACAAATATTAATTGAGTGTATGTAAACTTCTGACCCACTGGGAATGTGATGAAATAAATAAAAGCTGAAATAAATCATTCTCTCCACTATTATTCTGTGGTGATCCTAACTATTTTTTTTAAACTGAGTTTAAATGAATTTGGCTAAGGTGTATGTAAACTTCCGACTTCAACTGTAACACAACAACTACATACTTATTTCATAAACAAAGTTATGCAACACCCAATGCCCCTGTGTGAAAAGGTCCACCCCCTTAAACTTCTATAGAATTCTACAGGAGAATGTCAGGCCATCCGTCTGTGAGCTGAAGCGCAGCTGGGTCATGCAGCAAGACAATGATCCAAAACACACAATCAAGTTTATATTAGAGGTCGACCGAATAATCGGATTGGCCGATTAATTAGGGCCGATGTCAAGGTTTCATAACAATCGGAAATCGGTATTATTGGACAACGATTTGGCAGATTATATTTATTTATTGTTTTACACCTTTATTTAACTAGGCAAGTCAGTTAAGAACACATTCTTATTTTCAATGACAGCCTAGGAACGGTGGGTTAACTGCCTTGTTCAGGGGCAGAACAACAGATTTTTACCTTGTCAGCTCGGGGATTCAATCTTGCAACCTTACGGTTAACTAGTCCAACGCTCTAACCACCTGCCTCTCATTGCACTCCATGAGGAGCCTGCCTGTTACGCGAATGCAGTAAGAAGCCACGGTAAGTTGCTAGCTAGCATTAAACTTATCTTATAAAAAACAATCAATCATAATCACTAGTTATAACTACACATGGTTGATGATATTACTAGTTTATCTAGCGTGTCCTTCGTTGCATATAATCGATGCGGTGCGCATTCGCGAAAAAGGAATGTTGTTGCTCCAACGTGTACCTAACCCGAAACATCAATGCCTTTCTTAAAATCAATACACAAATATATATTTTTAAACCTGCATATTTAGTTAATATTACCTGCTAACATTAATTTATTTTAACTAGGGAAAATGTGTCACTTCTCTTGCAACAGAGTCAGGGTATATGCAGCCGTTTGGGCCACCTGCCTCGTTGCGAACTGTGTGAAGACTATTTCTTCCTAAAAAAGACAGCCAACTTCGCCAAACGGGGGATGATTAAACAAAAGTGCATTTGCGTAAAAAGCACAATTGTTGCACGACTGTACCTAACCATAAACATCAATGCCTTTCTTAAAATCAATACACAGAAGTAGATATTTTTAAACCTGTATATTTAGCTAAAATTAATTTAGGTTAGCAGGCAATATTAACCAGGTGAAATTGTGTCACTTCTCTTGCGTTCATTGCACGCAGAGTCAGGGTATATGCAACAGTTTGGGCCGCCTGGCTCGTTGCGAACTAATTTGCTAGAATTTTACATAATTATAACATAACATTTAAGGTTGTGCAATGTAACAGAAATATTTAGACTTAAAAATGCCACCCGTTAAATAAAATACGGAACGGTTCCATATTTCACTGAAAGAATAAACGTTTTGTTTTCGAGATTATAGTTTCCGGATTCGACCATATTAATGACCTAAGGCTCGTATTTCTGTGTGTTATGTTCTAATTAAGTCTATGATTTGATAGAGCAGTCTGACTGAGCGATGGTAGGCACCAGCAGGCTCGTAAGCATTCATTCAAACAGCACTTTCGTGCATTTTGCCAGCAGCTCGCTGTTCATGACTTCAAGCCTATCAACTCCCGAGATTAGGCTGCTGTAACCGATATGAAATGGCTAGCTAGTTAGCAGGGTGCGCGCTAATAGCGTTTCAAATGTCACTCGCTCTGAGACTTGGCGTAGTTGTTCCCCGTGCTGTGCAAGGGCCACGGCTTTTGTGGAGCGATGGGTAACGATGCCTCGAGGGTGGCTGTTGTCGATGTGTTCCTGGTTCGATCCCAGGTAGGAGCGAGGAGAGAGACGGAAGCTATACTGTTACACTGGCAATACTAAAGTGCCTATAAGAACAACCAATACTCAAAGGTATATGAAATACAAATCGTATATAGAGAAATAGTCCTATAATTCCTATAATAACTACAACCTAAAACTTCTTACCTGGAAATATTGAAGACTCATGTCAAAAGGAACCACCAGCTTTCATATGTTCTCATGTTCTGAGCAAGAAACTTAAACGTTAGCTTTCTTACATGGCACATATTGCACTTTTACTTTCTTCTCCAACACTTTGTTTTTGCATTATTTAAACCAAATTGAACGTTTCATTATTTATTTGAGGCTAAATTGATTTTATTGATGTATTATATTAAGTTAAAATAAGTGTTCATTCAGTATTGTTGTAATTGTCATTATTACAAATTAATTTAAACCTCCCGATTAATCGGTATTGCCTTTTTTTGGTCCTTCAATAATTGGTATTGGTGTTGAAAAATCATAATCGGTCGACCTCTAGTTTACATATACATTTGAAGTTTTGGAATGGCCTAGTCAAAGTCCAGACCTAATCCAAATTGAGATGTTGTGGCAGGATGTGAAAAGAGCAGTTCCTGCTTGAAAACCCACAAATGTCGCTGAGTTGAAGCAGTTCTGCATACAAAAGTGGGCCAAAATTACTCCACGGTGATGTGAGAGACTGATCAACAACTACAGGATGTGTTGGTTGCAGTCATTGCAGCTAAAAGGTGGCACAACCTGTTATTGAGCGTAAGGGGGCAATTAGTTTTTCACACAGGTGAATTATGTGTTGCATAATATTGTTAATTAAATAAAATAAGTATACATGTTTTCGTTATTAGTCAACTCAGGTTCCCTTAATCTAATTTTAGGTTTTGGTTGAAGATCTGATAACATTCAGTATCAAAAATATGCAAAATAGATCAAAATCAAAAATTGGAGAAACACTTTTTCACAGCACTATACATCGATGAGTTTGATGTCGCCAAGGAAACAGCCTGACTAGAGCATTGACATCTGACAACACTGCCCCGCCACAGCAAAAAAACTATGCATTTTCACTCCACAGTAAAGCTTAGGCCTGCAACTTCATAATATTTGACAGGAACACCATGTACCACTGTCACTGATGCATTCCAAAAGCTGCAGTTATCCTAGTAATACGCAGATGCAATTAAAATGCCCTCTAGAATTCCTCTGCGTCCCTACAACATCTCAGGTGAAAAGACCGAGAAAAGCCTACCCTGCTTAGGAAACCATCAATGAGACCACAATCTCCACATGACATCATACTACGTTTTATTGTTCATGGCACAATGAAACAATCTGGAGAGTGCGGTCCTACTGATCCCTCATGGACTACATTGACAATCCCCACCATTCCAACCCAAATAAATAAACTCAGTTGTTTGCAATTGTGTGTGAGTGTCCGTCACTCACCAGGCTGTCGAGGCCTCCGCCCAGCAGGTCGACAGCACCCATCTGCATGGAGGACTGCTGGGGCACGTTGACGGGGGGACCCAGGTCCAGGTTGAGCAGGTCTCCCAGCAGGTCACCCTGGGAGGGGATGACTGACTGGGCCTGTTCAATGGGGGCCGCTGGCCCTGCGCTCACCGGGCTCTCGCCTGTATCAATGCTGAGAGGTGGAAAGAGAGGACACAGAGATGCCAATATGTCAGTGTTTCCCCTATATTCATTTAGCAACACTTCTAAATAGTTGCCACCACTCCCAGAAATATGATAAACCCCCCCACCCCCCCGGGGAACGACTCAAACCAGACATAAAGTATAGGAGAAAAAATACTGGAGATATACATGCTTTAATACGTTTTTTTTTTAAACTAACAATCACCAAAATAAAAACTAGACCTTTAGGGAGAATCTAAAATGTAAAAAATGGCATGGCATGGGGCCCCCATTGATTTTGTTATAATGTTTGAGTCACTCAGATAGCATAAGACGGCATTCTCTCAGCCCTACGTCGAAATGTGTAGAATTGCAGGAAACTAGCTTTACAACTAATATTCTCTCTGTCCCATGGCAAAATGTGTAGAATTGTAGGAAATTGGCTTAAAACAGCAACATTTTGTATCTGCATCCAAGAAGAGGGCCTCTAAATTTAGTTCGGAGACAGCGCTATTGCCACGCCCACTATGGGAGAACAGATGTTGGTATTTGTGAGTAAGCAATGATATCCTTTGTGTTGTGCTAGAGGGGGAGGGAAGCTTTCTTTGGGGGGTTAGGTGAGTGTCTGTCTTCCTGGGACTTAGGTAACTGAGTAACTTTCTCATAACTGTGTCTTACCTGCCATGCTGGATGGGCAGGTGCTTGCGGTGGATGCCATGGCTACCCTCCACAAAGGCGTTTGGGGGCTTGTGGTAGACGGAGGCCAGGGAGCCAATGTGGCAGATGAGTTCATCCAGCAGGGTGGGCTCAATCAGGTCCGTCTCCTCCGAGATTAGGGGCTTCTCGGACAAGACCACCTCCTTGGCAGTCACCGGGTCGGTGGACAGCAGGCGCCAGTAGATGTAACCCCTGTCACGTAGGTCAGGGTTGTCGGAGTCCTAGGATGACACAAGGGGAAGGAATCACAGTGGTGAATAGACAGTGTTGAGTTGAAGTTTGAAACAGTTTGAAGCAAAAGAGGGAGATATATTGGTGTGTGTCTCTGTGTGTGTATGTGTATGTTACCTGTGTGGCCAGACTAAGGACCTGCTGCACCAGCTCCTGAGTCTCAGAGGGTTTCTTGAGGAATAGTTTGACGATGGCCGTCAGAAGAGTGAGCTGGACCTGAAACACAACACACCCCCAAGACTGAATGGTCTGACCCCACAACCCAGATAATACAGGTAATTATTGTTAGGGCGGGGGAAAATCAACTCCTATCCACAAGGCACGTGTAGATCTGAAAGGATGGCTTTAATGAAAGCAATATAGCTGAAATTAAAGACAAGGGCAAGGTGGTGCTCTTACCATATTCAATCCAGTCTTTGCCCTAGATTAATTTCCAAGCAGGGCATAATAGTCCCAAAGGCAACAACGAGGCCATCTGGCATTAAGATAGTCAAATGAAACCAACAAGGTGAAACATTGATCCAATCTTTTCAAATGTATATTAATGGTCTTGCGGGGTAGAATTAGATTATAAATTGCAGACCTCAAATGACCTGGGCGCTCTGCTCTGGGACAACTGACCTGGCTGCTCTGCTCTGGGACAACTGACCTGGGCGCTCTGCTCTGGGACAACTGACCTGGGCGCTCTGCTCTGGGACAACTGACCTGGCTGCTCTGCTCTGGGACAACTGACCTGGGCGCTCTGCTCTGGGACAACTGACCTGGGCGCTCTGCTCTGGGACAACTGACCTGGGCGCTCTGCTCTGGGCGGGACAACTGACCTGGCTCTGCTCTGGGCTGACCTGCTCTGGGACCTGGGCGCTCTGCTCTGGGACAACTGACCTGGGCGCTCTGCTCTGGGACAACTGACCTGGGCGCTCTGCTCTGGGACAACTGACCTGGGTGCTCTCGTCGTGGAAGCCCTCCAGGAAGCTCTCCAGCAACTCGTCAGCGTTGTCGATCCTCTCAGCGTACTCGCCCACGATCCAGATCATGGCGGCGCGAGCATCCGGCTCGTCCAGAGAGTCCAGGTTCTCACACAGCGTGGCGATGATGCTCTCATACCTGAAGAGATAGAGAACACAAAGGGTCAGGGTATATACTAGTGTCTGTCTGGGCCTTGGAATATACACAGGTATTATATATACACAGACAGGTGCGGTATAGGTCCTCCTGAGGAAAATAAATCTCCATCTTCATTGATAATTATCGGGGATGGAGGGAAAAGGACACCTACTTGTTGGGGTATTTGCGGAAGATGTCCCTGATGACCACGATGGCCTCCTGCACCACATAGTTGACTTTGGTCTGGATGAGGTCCAGCAGGGTGCTCACACAGCGCTCAGCAGATTGCTAACAGAGAGACAACAGGAACAAAGTCAACACTGACAGATTAAAAACAATTTAAAAAGGTAATCAGTGGCCAAAGTACCTCATTTTAACTCCTTCAAACAACTTCATAGGATTGGATGGCACTTTTATGGAAGAGCTATAAAATCTGATCAGAGACCCTCTCTGCGTCCATCTATGATGGGGTCTCAGATTCCTACCTCTACTTTGATGGCACAGCGTCCGATGGCTCTCACTGCCTTACGCACAAAGTCAACATCCACCTCGGTGGCGTACTCCTTCAGCTCAGCCAACACCTGGGGAGAGAGCAGGGCATATGAGTCAAAAACATGACACACACACATTTACACACACGGTCGTAGTAGGGAGGACAAGCAAGCGTATTGACATTGTAAGAGAATGATTTGAGGAGACATGGTTAAGGTTGGTGAATTATGTATGCATCCAAGGCTAAACTACCCAAGCCACGGCTTGTCTTTTAACAGCAAAGGAAGCAAGCACATCCACTGGCCAAAACGTGTGTTCATTAAGGCATCATCTGACAGCATGCCTGTCAGGGTACCAGCTAAAACAGATTAGGAGTGACGCATTGGGAGGTGAACATGTCTGTCGAAATAAGTCTTCAATATAAACTAAGTATACAAAACATTAAGAACACCTGCTCTATCAAAGACATAGACTGACCAGGTGAATCGAGGTGAAAGCTATGATCCCTTACTGATGTCACTTGTTAAATCCACTTCAGTGTAAATGGAGGAGACAGGTTAAAGAAGGATTTTTAAGCCTTGAGACAAGTGAGACATGGACTGTATTTGTGTGCCATTCAGGGGGTGAATGGGCAAGACAAAAAAATGTAAGTGCCTTTAAACCGGGTATGGTAGCAGGTGCCAGGCGCACCGGTTTGTGTCAACAACTGCCGCTCTGCTGGGTTTTACACGCTTAACGGTTTCCTGGGTGTATCAAGAATTGTCCACCACCCAAAGGACATCCAGCCAACTTGACACAACTGTGGGAAGCATTGTAGTTAACATGGTCCAGCATCACAGTGGAGTGCTTTCGACACCTTGTAGAGTTCATGCCCCAACAGGGGGGGAACTCAATATTAGGAAGGTGTTCCTAATGTTTGGTATACTCAGTGTTTTGGTGTAGCTGAACAGATTAATGCAAATCTGGGCTAGCTCCTGTTGTTTTTTAAGGGCCATGTTCTTATGTTAATAAAAGTGTTGGTTTTTTTTGGGCCAATAACATTATTCTAAGTCAAACAGATACCGTATTAAAAACAAACAAAACATATACCGTATGGAGCTATCATCCCCAAAGATGGTTTTCTGTATAGAGTGACTAAGTATAAAATGATGTACAGCAAATCATGAGAAATGAACACCCTAATACAGACTTTCATTCAGTGAGGTATGGGGTTCTAGGAGCAGTACCTGGGCTATGTTGGCCTGGGAGGCCAGGCGAATCATGATATCCAGCTTCTCCAATTTGACGTAGATGGGGTCGTTGTACTTGACAAAGAACACCTTGATCTCCTGCTTCAGAATCTCTGGCCTAAATAGTAGAGATTACATTTATAATGGGAACAGAACAACTCTATGTGTCTATCTATGTGGTCCTGATCTGAACCCACAGAGCTGAGAGATGGGAAAGGTACATAGGGAGAGAAATGCTGTCATCTAGTGGCTAGGAAGTGAGGAGGACACAAAACGAAAACATGGTGCCAAGACATAAAATGGTCCATTGCAGCCGTTTTAATCTCAACATCAAATAATTTCTCTGTAAAAATGAACTTACTGTGACTGACTTAAATAAAATGTTGCTAGAACTGTCTGGGAGTGGTCTGAGTGGGAGGGGAAAACCAAAAACTAGCAGTTATTGGCAGAGAAGTTTAGAACTAACTTGGTTATTGGTCTATTAAGTCAAAGTTGCAGGTCCATTATGATGTTCTGAGAGAGCAACTTAGCATATATAACAAGTTAATTAGAAATGCCAGACAGGCTCATTTTTCTAAATTGATCACTAATAAATCAGATTAATTCAAAAGTGTTCTTCTCAACCATTGATGGCCTGATTAAATCTTACACCCGCAAACCTGTGAACTTTCCAAACGTGATGAGTTTGCGGTATATTTCAGAGACAAGATAACAAACACTAGGCTGGGTATCAGTCAAGCACGACCTGATGAGAAGATTGATGATATGTGCCTTAGCCTACCACGCAAAGGCACTATGGATTTATTTTCCATGGTTAACACCGACATCCTCAGGAAAGTGATAACACAAGCCTTCTAGATCCCATCTCCACCACCTTCTTCAAAACGTTTTTTAATTGCATATCTGAAGAAGGGCAAGCTATTGTTAATCACTCCCTGTTCACAGGCACTTTCCACACTGCACTGAAAACTGCTATGGTGAAACCCCTTGTGAAGAAAATAAATCTAGTTTCATCAGCTCTTAGAAATGTTCAACCAATCTCCAACCTTCCATTCTTAAGCAAGATTCTGTATAAATATGTTTTCAAACAGCTAAATGATTATTTAAGTGCAAACTGTATTTTGGGAAAATTCCAATCTGGTTTTCGTGCCCACCACAGCACAGAGAACGCTTCAGTTAAAGTGGTAAATTTAAAAAAAATCTTTGTGCCAACACAGATGCCAAACAACTCTCTGTCCTTGTACTCTTGGATTTAAGTACAGCATTTGACACTGGTGACCATGATGTCCTTCTGGACAGACTGGAGAGGTGGGTTAGCCTCTCCGGTCCAGTTCAAAATGGGTTTAACACCTATTTAACTGGTGGAGAGTTTGTCACCCTTGGTAAAATTAACTCAAGAGAAAATACATATCACGTGGCGTTCCACAAGGTTAGATTTTAGGTCCGGAACTGTTCAGTTTATATACAGCATGTTACCCCTTAGCAGCATTTTTCAGAAAGCACAGTATTGATTTTCACTGCTAGGCAGACGATACAGCACTTTACATTTCTGTGTCACCAGAGGATTTTAACTCCACTGATAAATTATTAGACTGTATTCTTAACTTAAATACTTGGATGGCTCACAACTTTCTCCAGATGAATCAATACAAGACCAAGGTCTTACTGTTGGAGCCAAAGCACAGAGAGGAGGATCTGGTCGCACATTTTAATTCACTGGCAATAAAGATAAAACACCAGGTAAAAAACCTGGGTGTCATTTTAGAATCTGAATTCAACTTCGGATCATACATTAGGAATGTGACCAAAATAGCTTTTTAACAGCTGAGGAACATTGCCAAAGCAATTTCTGATCACAGGCTGATACTGTAATACTCTCCTGGCTGGTCTACCCAAGAAAAGCCATTGGTCAACTGCAAAACATACAGAATGCTGCAGCACAGGTACTGTCCAAGACCAGACGGAAAGCACACATTTACACCGGTTTTTAAAGGTCTCTGCACTGGCTGCCTGTGACTTTTATAATTAATTTTAAAAAGTATTTTATTGGTTTTTAAATCAATCTACGATTGTGCACCCCGATACATGTCAGACGTGCTTTTAAGTTATGCACCCAGTAGGTCTCTCAGGTCCTCTGGCACTGGCCTTTTAACTTTCCCAAAGTCTAGGACCAAGAAGCATGGAGAGGCAGCCTTTAGTTATTATGCCCCCAGCGTCTGGAACAGCCTACCAGAGAACCGGAGGGGGGCCAGAAACTGTGGACAAACAGTACGAGTCAAAAGTTTAGACACATCTACTCATTCCTGGGGTTGTCTTTAATTTTGACTATTAACTACATTGTAGAATAATAGTGAAGACATGAAAACTATGAAATAACACATATGGAATCATGTAGTAACCAAAACAAACGTTTGACTGGTACTGTATTTAAAAGAGATCTTAAACACACCTTTTAAGCTTTGCTTTTCTTTAGGGTGCTTTTTAATCTTTCAATTTTTATTGTGCTTATTTTTTTCCCCTCATGTTTGGTGTGTGTGTGTGTGTGTGTGTGTGTGTGTGTGTGTATGTATATATATATATATATATACATACAAAAAATGAAAATAAAAAACAGTGAAAATAAAAACAGAAATATAAATTCACTGTTTTTTTATTTTCATTTTTTCCTGTGAAGCACATTGCATTGCATGTCTGAAATGGCCTGTATAAATACAGCTTGATTTGATTAACTGATTTACCGCCTAGTGATGTCACCAGGCAGGCCAAAACGCCAGGCAAACAAAACAGGATGACCTTTCAGGCAGTCTTTTCATTTTCACAGTATTTTTCCAACCTCATAGTGTGGAAATATTTGTAATTATTTATTTAACCTTTATTTAACTATGCAAATCAGTTAAGAACAAATTCTTATTTACAATGACTGCCTACCCCAGCCAAAACCTAACCCGGATAACAATGGGCCAATTTGTTCTTAACTGACTTGCCTACTTAAATAAAGGTTAAATAAATAAATACAAATATTTCCACACTATGAAATTGGAATAAAAATTAGATTGAGAGAAAAAAAAAATTAAATTCATTTTACAATAAGGCTGCAACCTAACAAAATGTGGGAAAAGTCCATGGGGTCTGAATAATTGCACTGTATATATAACACAGAAAAATCACAATTTTTACTTCACTGGGCCTTATCCAACACCAAACATTCCACTGACCTTTTCTGGACGATGAGGTTGATGTTCCTGAGGGCCACATACTGGACCTCTGGCTCCCCAGAGAGCAGGGTGACCAGCGGTGGGGACAGCTTCTTCAGCAGGGTGTTGTAGTAGTCCGACTCCTTGGGCAGAAGCTCCAGGAACTTCATCAGCACCTTAACGGCCGACAGCACCACCGCCGAGTTGGCATGGGAGAGACGGGGAGTGACACGCTCGCAGATGCTGGAAAATAAAGAGGACAGGTGGGTTTATTAGTGCAATCTATATTACAAACGATTTAAAAGTTGACAACACCATAAGTGATTTTAGTGCACAAACTCAGCAGTTACTTTAGATGCAATAAACGTCTGGTGGTGATTTAGTACACAGGACTTATTGTGGAGATTAATCACAACTCCCTTTACAGGACATAATTAATTGGTACATAACAAGTAGCTCAGATATTTTTTTTTCTGGCTAGCATGGCTAGAAGAGATCTCAGTGACTTTGAAAGAGGGGTCTCAAAGGAGAATGGGGGGTTTAACGCGTGTGCGTGTCACCAGATCTCAACCCAATTGAACATTTATGGGAGATTCTGGAGCGGAGCCTGAGATAGTGTTTTCTACCACCATCAACAAAACACCAAATTATGGAATTTCACATGGAAGAATGGTGTCGCATCCCTTCAATAGAGTTCCAGGCACTTGTAGAATCTATGCCAAGGCACATTGATGCTGTGGTGGCCCAATGCCCTATAAAGACACTTTATGTTGGTGTTTCCTTTATTTTGGCAGTTACCTGTATCAATCTCAATGCTATACTGAATTCCATGGTTGCCTTGGTAGTTCACTCCTGCAAACGTATCCTTAATTATTTGTTTTAGGTGTTTATGTGCATTGTTTTTCTCAACTTATTTTTTATATACAGTGCCTTGCGAAAGTATTCGGCCCCCTTGAACTTTGCGACCTTTTGCCACATTTCAGGCTTCAAACAAAGATATAAAACTGTATTTTTTTTGTGAAGAATGAACAACAAGTGGGACACAATCATGAAATGGAACGACATTTATTGGATATTTCAAACTTTTTTAACAAATCAAAAACTGAAAAATTGGGCATGCAAAATTATTCAGCCCCCTTAAGTTAATACTTTGTAGCGCCACCTTTTGCTGCGATTACAGCTGTAAGTCGCTTGGGATATGTCTCTATCAGTTTTGCACATCGAGAGACTGAATTTTTTTTCCCATTCCTCCTTGCAAAACAGCTCGAGCTCAGTGAGGTTGGATGGAGAGCATTTGTGAACAGCAGTTTTCAGTTCTTTCCACAGATTCTCAATTGGATTCAGGTCTGGACTTTGACTTGGCCATTCTAACACCTGGATATGTTTATTTTTTAACCATTCCATTGTAGATTTTGCTTTATGTTTTGGATCATTGTCTTGTTGGAAGACAAATCTCCGTCCCAGTCTCAGGTCTTTTGCAGACTCCATCAGGTTTTCTTCCAGAATGGTCCTGTATTTGGCTCCATCCATCTTCCCATCAATTTTAACCATCTTCCCTGTCCCTGCTGAAGAAAAGCAGGCCCAAACCATGATGCTGCCACCACCATGTTTGACAGTGGGGATGATGTGTTCAGGGTGATGAGTTGTGTTGCTTTTACGCCAAACATAACGTTTTGCATTGTTGCCAAAAGTTCAATTTTGGTTTCATCTGACCAGAGCACCTTCTTCCACATGTTTGGTGTGTCTCCCAGGTGGCTTGTGGCAAACTTTAAACAACACTTTTTATGCATATCTTTAAGAAATGGCTTTCTTCTTGCCACTCTTCCATAAAGGCCAGATTTGTGCAATATATGACTGATTGTTGTCCTATGGACAGAGTCTCCCACCTCAGCTGTAGATCTCTGCAGTTCATCCATGGTGATCATGGGCCTCTTGGCTGCATCTCTGATCAGTCTTCTCCTTGTATGAGCTGAAAGTTTAGAGGGACGGCCAGGTCTTGGTAGATTTGCAGTGGTCTGATACTCCTTCCATTTCAATATTATCGCTTGCACAGTGCTCCTTGGGATGTTTAAAGCTTGGGAAGTCTTTTTGTATCCAAATCCGGCTTTAAACTTCTTCACAACAGTATCTCGGACCTGCCTGGTGTGTTCCTTGTTCTTCATGATGCTCTCTGCGCTTTTAACGGACCTCTGAGACTATCACAGTGCAGGTGCATTTATACGGAGACTTGATTACACACAGGTGGATTGTATTTATCACCATTAGTCATTTAGGTCAACATTGGATCATTCAGAGATCCTCACTGAACTTCTGGAGAGAGTTTGCTGCACGGCAAAGTAAAGGGGCTGAATAATTTTGCACGCCCAATTTTTCAGTTTTTGATTTGTTAAAAAAGTTTGAAATATCCAATAAATGTTGTTCCACTTCATGATTATGTCCCACTTGTTGTTGATTCTTCACAAAAAAAATACAGTTTTATATCTTTATGTTTGAAGCCTGAAATGTGGCAAAAGGTCGCAAAGTTCAAGGGGGCCGAATACTTTCGCAAGGCACTGTAGCTAATCAAGTATTGTATTTTTCCCCCTCAACAACATTAAATTAGTTAACATATTTGACTACTTCTCCAACCAAATAGCTAATTGTTTGGATTCAAATACCAGCTCCGATCCTCTGAGATCCTCATCTCTTCTTATCTCCCATTTATTGGATCAAAGGCTGGACCAAAAGATACAGAAGTGGCAGCAACTAACACTCACTACACCCAAAGATTCCTCAGAAGTGCAGGGAGATGAAAAACAGCCTTATACAATACAGAATCCTGTGGTGGAAATTACAACATTATGTTATTCACATGACTTTATATTAGAATGTATTCTTGTATTAGTACTTTCACACTTTGTCTGTTCTTCTGAGAGAAGCCTCTGAGGCTTAACGCTGACAGTTGATTTACAATGCCTTAGTGATAAAACCTAAAGACTGCATTCCATTCCATGATTAGTGTCTGTGAAATGCTGGCCTGTCTGCCAGTGCCAGGCAAACCCCCTTCCAGTTTATTTCTCCCACATTGCAGATGAACACTGGACTTCACAATTTGAGGGAAGGACCTAGTGTCCTATGTTGCATTAGTATTTCTGTATAAACAAGTAGTAAAAGACCTAGAGACAGACATTTGGCACCATGTAAATCTTGCTGTCTGCTGCTTGATATCACAATGTACCTTTGTATAATTCAACACATCTGTTGTTTGTCATGAACATTCAGGAGGATGTACTTTGCTATAAAGATCTGAAACCCAAATATTTTTCGTTGGGCTCTCAGGAATCACTTAAGGGTGGTCGTTGACCACTCCGTTATTGCAATAATTAATCATAAAGTTTGATTGTTTTGAAGAAATCCAAAAGTCTCTCAGAAATATTCCACGACAATCCTCAGGAAAAAAATGCAGAAAAAACACATGTCTATTGTGTGCAGTCACACTGCGAGCAGTACATCACGCACACCGGAGGTGGATAATAAAGGACACTGGCCTGTACTGCAGGCTGCCTCTTTGGCAACTTCCAAAGTTATTCAACTGGGCCTTTTAAATGCAGGATCCATTAACAACAAAGGGTTACTACTTAATGACACTGATAGAGGTCTAGACTTTCTCTGCCTCAGTATGACTTGGCATCAGCCCAACGAGTACATATCCCTCAAACAATGTACTCAATCTGGTTACACCTACCTGGACTGTTCTCACACATCTGGACATGGTGGTGGATTGGATGTAATCTGCAGGAATGACGGCACTGTGAAGTCTACTCCAGTACCAGCAATCTCATGTTTTGAATGCATGGCTTTCAAGAGCACTGGCTCTGTATCAGTACTGGCTGTGCTGATTTATCGACCTCCGAAAGCTCAACTTTGACTTTCTTGCGCAACTATCTCAGCTACTAACACTCCTGAGCCCTTTGTGCCCTGCTATGCTAGAGCTTGGTTATTTCAACATACATGTCGACTGCAGTCTCTCTACCGGCCTGGCTGATGTCCTGGACATCTTTGGACTCCAACAGCACGTGGACTTTGCCAGCCACAACAAAGGCCATACACTAGACCTGGTCTGTACTACAGACGTGGAATTCTCCAAATTGGAAGGAAACGTGTCAGGGATGTCCGACCATAAACTCATCACCTTCACCCTAGCGATTCCTCTACCCACTCGGCCAAACAAACACTCCATTCAGTTTAGGAGTCTAAAAACAAACACTAGCCAGCTTACTGAATCCATCTCCTACCTGCAAGTTACTGACTCGTGGCTCAACACAACACTGCATTTGCCTCCATACTGGATAAAGTTGCTCCTTCGGAAACCCGAATGGTGTCTTTCTCCAAATCTTCTCCCTGGTACACCGAGGAGCAGAGCAACGCTCTCTGAAAGCAACTGGCCGTCGTCTAGAACAACAGTATAAGAAAACTTGGACTAACTGTATAAGCGCAGATGTATGAGCAACATCAGCAAGAATACAAACAAGCCTTAAATGCACCTCGGACATCCTACTGGTCCTAACTGATCAGCAACGGCATTGGTAACTCCCTGTTCTCTACGGTGGACAAGCTCCTCCAACCTATAATCAATTCTGCTACCTCAGCCTCCCGAAGGTGCAATCAATACCTGTGCTTCTTCCAAAGAAAAATTGAAAAAAATCAATAACACCATCCCGTCCTCTCCAGCTCCGGTAGTTGAGCTACCCAGTCCTACGCTCCCTGAGTCAAGGTTCTCCACTTTCACCACAGTCACTGCAGCTGATGTAACCAAGATAATTAGGACAATGAGGCCCACCTCCCTATGACATGCTTACCTGCTCTGTAGCCTTTCTTCACCGAAATGATCAACAAGTACCCCATCACTGGATGTGTCCCTACTCAGCTCAAACTGGCCACAGTCAGACCAGTACCTAAAAAGCCTGGATCTGACCCTGACAACCTCAAGAAATACAGGCCTATTTCCAAGCTCCTCGAACGTACTGTTTCTAACTCCAAAACCATCCGGCCACTCACAACCTACTTGAGCACTTCCAGCCGGGTTTCAGAGCTAGACACAGTGCCAAGACTGCCCTGATAAGAGTCAACAATAACGACTCTGGGGCTGCCAGCATCCTCATTCTGCTGGACCTCTGTGCAGCATTACACAGTCAGCCATGCCATCCTACTGGACCGCATGGAGAAGCTCCTGGGCCTGTCAGACACTGTCCGGTACTCTCTCATTGATCGCCACAATTTATTTTGCCATCTGCCCTAGTAGGTCAGACAGGGGGCCCCTCAAGACTCGGTCCTGGGACCACTGCTGATTTGTATCTGCATGCTGCCACTGGGAAACATCTTGAGGAAACACGGACTGGGGTTTCACTTTTATGCTGGCGCCACTCAGCTGTACGTCTCAACACTGACAGTGCCACTGCACTCCTGGTCAGCTGCCTGCAGGACAACAAAGCGTGGATGCAGTGAAGTTTCCCTCAGTTAAACTGCAAAAACACAGAGGACGTCCTGATTGGCACTGGCACAATAAAAACAACATTAGCAGCCTCAATATTGTTGGTGTCAAGGTCACCCCCTCCAGTGAGGTTCACAACCTGGGTGTGATATTTAACAGTCACCTCTTGTTTGAGGCCCACATCAACAGTATGATCAAAATCAAATTTTTCCATCAACAGAACATTGGCAGGTTGTGACCTATGGCATCACAAACTGGAGCACTTTTATTTCATCCCGTCTGGACTATTGTAATGCCCTTTTTGTTAGTGCATATGCCAAGTGCCTAATCAGGCGACAATATTTCCAGAACTGTGATGCACGTGTCCTCACCCACACCACCTCCGACAAGCACCTCACTCCAGTGCTGTTCAACATCCACTGGCTCTGAATATGCCCACGTATCGACTACAAAATCCTGGTTCAATCCTACCAAGCTATCCACAACTCTGGACCCAAGTACCGGTCTGACCTCATTTTACTCTCCTGCCCCACACGCACCCTTCGCTCCTCCAGGTGCAGACTAAAATCTATCGTGACAGGGCTTTCAGTTGCGCGGCTCCGGAATGCATTTCCAGACACTATTAGGGCTGCAAAGTCTCTGTCCTCCTTTAAGGCACAACTCAAGACCACACTGTTCAGAAAAGCAGGACCTCTGCTAATTCTGTTCTCATGTCCTCCGGATCTGCGACACCATAGCTTTGATTTTTGTTTGTGTTCTATGTTTTGGATTGTGTTGATGCAGTAGTAGTACATTATATATACACAAAAGTATGTGGACACCCATTCAAATTTGTGGATTTGTCTATTTCAGCCACATCCGTTGCTGACAGGTGTATTAAAATCGAGCACACAGCCATGCAATCTCCATGGACAAACATTAGCAGTAGAATGGCCTTACTGAACAGCTCAGTGACTTTTAATGCGGCCCCATCAAAGGATATTACCTTTCCAACAAGTCAGTTCATCAAATTTCTGCCCTGTTAGAGCTACCCCGGTCAACTGTAAGTGCTGTTATTATGAAGTGGAAATGTCTAGTAGCAACAACAGCTCAGCTGCGAAGTGGTAGGCCACAAAAGAATGCTGTTAATCAACTACAGCTCAGCATTTAACAGCATAGTACCCTCCAAACTCGTCATTAAGCTCGAGACCCTGGGTCTCGACCCCGCCCTGTGCAACTGGGTCCTGGACTTTCTGATGGGATGACCCCAGGTGGTGAGGGTAGGAAACCTGCTGATCCTCAAGGGTGTGTTCTCAGCCCTCTCCCTGTACTCCCTGTTCACCCATGTCTGTGTGGCCATGCACGCCTCCAACTCAATCATCAAGTTTGCAGACGACACTACAGTGGTAGGCTTGATTACCAACAACGGTGAGACAGCCTACAGGGAGGAGGTGAGGGCCCTTGGAGTGTTATGTCAGAAAATAACCTCACACTCAACGTCAACAAAACAAAGGAGATGATAGTGGACTTCAGGAAACAGCAGAGGGAGCACCCCCCGAACCACATCGACGGGACAATAGTGGAGAAGGTGGAAAGTTTTAAGTTCCTCAGCGTACACACCACGGACAAACTGAAATGGTCCACTCACACAGACAGCGTGGTGAAGAAGGCGCAACAGCGCCTCTTCAACCTCAGGAGGATGAAGAAAGTTGGCTTGTCACCAAAAACACTCAAACTTTTACAGATGCGCAATCAAGAGCATCCTGTCGGGCTGTATCACCACCTGGTACGGCAACTGCTCCGCCCACAACCGTAAGGCTCTCCAGAGAGGCAAACTACCTTCCCTCCAGGACACCTACAGCACCCAATGTCACAGGAGGGCCAAAAAGATCATCAAGAACAACAACCACCCGAGCCACTGCCTGTTCACCCCACTATCATACAGAAGGCGAGGTCAGTACAGGTGCATCAAAGATGGGACTGAGAGACTGAAAAACAGCTTCTATCTCAAGGTCATCAGACTGTTAAATAGCCATTACTAACATCGAGTGGCTGCTGCCAACATATTGACTCAAATCTCTAGCCACTTTTATAATTAAAAATTGGATGTAATAAATGTAACACTAGTCACTTTAAACTATGTCACTTTATATAATGTTTCCATACCCTACATTACTCATCTAATATGTATATACTGTACTCTATACCATCTTCTGCATCTTGCCTATGCCGTTCGGCCATCGCTCATCCATATATTTATATGTAGATTTTCATTCCTTCACACTTGTGTGTATACGGTAGTTGTTGTGAGATTATTTGTTAGATATTACTGCATGATCGGAACTAGAAGCACAAGCATAGCACAAGCATTTCGCTACACTCGCATTAACATCTGCTAACCATGTGTATGTGACCAATAAAATTTGATTTGATAAACTCACAGAACGGGACAGTCAAGTGCTGAAGCGTGTAAAAAAAAATATCTGTCCGTGGTTGCAACACTTACTACCGAGTTCCAAACTGCCTCTGGAAGCAATGTCAGCACAAGAACTGTTTGTCGGGAGGTTCATGAAATGGGTTTCCATGGCCGAGCAGCCCCACACAAGCCTAAGATCACTGTGCGCAATGCCAAGTGTCGGCTGGAGTGGTGTCAAGCTCGATGCCATTGGACTCTAGAGCAGTGGAAATGCGTTCTCTGGAGTGATGAATCACTCTTCACCATCTGGCAGTCCGACGGACGAATCTGGGTTTGGCGGATGCCAAGAAAACGCCAACTGCCCGAACGCAGTGCCAACTGTAAAGTTTGGTGGAGGAGGAATAATGGTCTGGGTCTGTTTTTCATGTTTCAGGTTAGGACCCTTAGTTCCAATGAAGGGAAATCTTAATGCTACAGCATACAGTGACATTCTAGAAGATTTTGTGCTTCCAAATTTGTGGCAACAGTTTGGGGAAGGCCCTTTCCTGTTTCAGCATGACAATACACCTGTGCGCAAAGTGAGTTCCATACAGACATGGTTTGTCAAGATCGGTATGGAAGAACTTGACTGGCCTGCACAGAGCATTGACCCATCAAACACCTTTGGGATGAATTGAACGCCAACTGCGAGCCTGGCCTAATCGCCCAACATCACTAATGCTCGTTACTGAATGGAAGCAAGTCCCCGCAGCAATGTTCCAACATTTAGTGGAAAGCCATCCCAGAAGAGTGGAGGCTGTTATAACAGCAAAGGCAGGACCAACTCCAAATTAATGCCAATGATTTTGGAATGAGATGTTCGACGAGCAGGTGTCCACATACAGTGCCTTGCAAAAGTATTCACCCCCCTTGGCGTTTTACCTTTTTTGTTGCATTACAAACTGTAATTTAAATGGATTTTTATTTGGATTTCATGTAATGGACATACACAAAATAGTCCAAATTGGTGAAGCGAAATGAAAAAGTATTTTTTCTAAACAATTCTAAACAACCCCCCAAAAATATTGAAAAGTGGTACATGCAAATGTATTCACCCCCTTTGCTATGAAGCCCCCAAATAAGATCTGGTGCAACCAATTACCTTCAGAAGTCAAATAAACCTGCCAAAAGAGGGCCACCCACCAAAACTCAAGGACCAGTCAAGGATGGCATTATTCAGAGAGGCAACAAAGAGACCAAACATAACCCAGAAGGAGCTGCAAAGCTTGACAGCGGAGATTGGTGCATTTGTCTATAGGACCACTTTAAGCCGTTCACTCCACAGAGCTGGGCTTTACAGAAGAGTGGCCAGAAAAAATCCATTGCTTAAAGAAAAAAATAAGCCATCAAGGAAAACGCTATGTCTGGCGCAAACCCAACACCTCTCATCACCCCGAGAACACATCCCCATCATGCTGTGGGGATATTTTTTCCATCGGCAGGGACTTTGAAACTGGTCAGAACATAAGGAATGATGGATGGCGCTAAATACTGGGACATTCTTGAGGGAAACCTGTTTGTCTTCCAGAGATTTGAGACTGGGAAGGAGGTTCACCTTCCAGCAGGACAATGACCCTAAGCATACTGCTAAAGCAACACTTGAGTGGTTTAAGGTGAAACATTTAAATGTCTTTGAATGGCCTTGTCAATGCCCAGACCTCAATCCAATTGAGAATCTGTGGTATGACTTGAAGATTGCTGTACACCAGCAGAACTTGAAGGCGCTGGAGCAGTTTTGCCTTGAAGAATGGGCGAAAATGTCCAGAACCAAGCTTATAGAGACATACCCCAAGAGACTTGCAGCTGTAATTGCTGCAAAAAGGGTCTCTACAAAATATTGACATTGTTGGGGTGAATAGTTATGCACGCTCAAGTTCTGTTTTTTTTGTCTCATTTCTTGTTTGTTTCACAATAAAAAATATTTAGCATCTTCAAAATGGTAGGCATGTTGTGTAAATCAAACGATACAAACCCCCCAAAAATGTATTTTAATCCCAGGTTGTAAGGCAACAAAATAGGAAAAATGCCAAGGGGGTGAATACTTTCGCAAGCCACTGTACATTTGGTCATATAGTGTATGTATGCATATAAACATATCGGGATGAATATATGAAATTTGGTGCATTTCTATAACCTATTTGGAATGATTGATGTGATACTCTGTAACCACATGTAAATACACTGCGAGGGTAAACAAACAGTGGAGCAATGTCTGTTTGTTTTCCTTGTATGCAAGTGTCACTCGTGTGTCCAAGACGGGACATTTCTTGGCTGGCAAGCATAAAGTAGAAGAAAATATACATTTCACAAGACAGCTTTTTGGGCAGCATAGTACCATGCAGCAGGATTTAGAAGTTTGCAAACTAACATACAAAAGCTGGCCCACAAGAAAAAACTTGGATGAGTATTCTGCCCTTGAACAAGGCAGTTAACCCACTGTTCCTAGGCCGTCATTGAAAATAAGAATTTGTTCTTAACTGACTTGCCTAGTAAAATAAAGTTTTTTTTTATTTTTTATAATTTAAAAAATATATATGTTACTCTGACAACTAAATCAGGTTTTAGTTCAGTTTTTATATAGACCTGGGGGAAAAAGTTCAGAATGATAACAGAACTCAATGAATCTACTTTTTTTGAGGTGACAACTAAAGATGTGTGCATACCTCTGGGCCTCGCGCTCGTCTTTGGGGTTGTAGTTGGACAGGCAGTCCAAGATGAAGATCTGGCCCCACTCAGTGCACTCATTGAGGGCCGTCAGAAGCTTGTTGATGTTCTGGGGGTTGAGGTCCAGCAGGTTGCTGTTGGGGTGGGACTCACTGATCTCAGACAGAGCTGCCACTGCGTTGGCCACCACCTGGAGGTTCAGATACAGTGATCAGTGGTCTGTCTTGTCTGCCAATGGACTTTCATCAGTGAAATAGGGTCAATCAAGAGAAACTGTTAAAACAGGTCCTGGAACAACACCCTTACAGGCTGTTTTTAAATTACCCCAGGCTCCCGAAGTAGACAAGAAAAGTAAACGAAGTCTGAGAATGCCGCCTGACATCTACACTACCGGTAAAAAGTTATAGAACACCTACTCATTCAAGGGTTTTTCTTTATGTTTTACTATTTTCCAAAGTGTTAAACAAATCAATATATATTTTATATTTGAGATCCTTCAAATAGCCACCATTTGCCTTGAAAACAGCTTTGCACACTCTTGGCATTCTCTCAGCCAGCTTTGTGAGGTAGTCACCTGGAATGCATTTTAATTAACAGGCGTGCCTTCATAAAAGTTAATTTGTGGAAATGTTTTTTTTCTTAATGTGTTTCATCCAATCAGTTGTGCTGTGACAAGGTAGGGGGAGTATACAGAAGATAGCCCTATTTGGTAAAAGACCAGTTATGACAAGTCCATATTATGACAAGAACAGCTCAAATAAGCAAAGAGAACCGACAGTCCGTCATTACTTTAAGACATGAAGGTCGGTCAATACGGAACATTTCAAGAACTTTGAACGTTTCTTCAAGTGCAGCCACAAAAACTATCAAGCGCTATGATGAAACTGGCTCTCATGAGGACCACCACAGGAATGGAAGACCCAGAGTTACCTCTGCTGCAGAGAGTTAAGTTCATTGGAGTTTACCAGCCTCAGAAATAGCAGCCCAAATAAATGCTTGAGAGTTCAAGTAACAGACTCAGCTGAACAGTTGATGTTGAGAAGAGACTGTGTGAATCAGGCCTTCATGGTCAAGTTGCGGCAAAGAAACCACTACTAAAAAAGACACTAATAAGAAAAGACTTGCTTGGGCCAAGAAACACAAGCAATGGACATCCAACCGGTCGGAGGAAATTTGTCCTTTGGTCTGATATCCAAATCGGAGATGTTTGGTTCCAACCGCCGTCCCTTTGTGAGATGCGGTGTGGGTGAACGGATGATCTCCGCAATTGTATTTCCCACCGTAAAGCATGGAGGTGGTGGTGTCATGGTGTGGGGGTGTATTTGCTGGTGACACTGTGTGTGATATTTAGAATTCAAGGCACACTTAGAGCATGCACAGCCTTCTGCAGCGATACGCAATCCCACCTGGTTTGGGCTTAGTGGGACTATCATTTGTTTTTCAACAGGACAATGACCAAACACCCCCCGCCAGGCTGTGTAAGGGCTATTTTACCAAGAATGAGAGTGATGGAGTTCTGCATTAGATGACCTGGCCTCCACAATCCCCCGACCTCAACCAAATTGAGATGGTTTGGGATGAGTCGGACCGCAGAGTGAAGGAAGAGCAGCTAAGTGCTCAGCATATGTTGGAACTACTTCAAGACTGTTGGAAAAGCATTCCAGGTGAAGCTGGTGGAGAGAATGCCAAGAGTGTGCAAAGCTGTCATCAAGGCAAAGGGTGACTATTTGAAGAATCTCAAATATAAAATATATTTTGATTTGTTTAACACTTTTTTGGTTACTACATGATTCCATGTGTGATTTCATAGTTTTGACATCTTCACTATTATTCTACAACGAAGAAAATAGTCAAAATAAAGAAAAACCCTTGAATGAGTAGGTGTTCTCAAACTTTTGACCAGTAGTGTACATAGTCTGGGCTGTGCCTAGGGGCCTACTGCCAGCCTATCCTACCATGGGGTTGGAGTCAGCGATGAGGTCCCTGAGGGAATCCAGGAAACCCTGGTCCTCCACCATCTGGGCATTGATGTCATGGAGCTTTGCCACACACACCGCTGCCGTCTTCCTCACGTATGGGTCCTCGTCCTTTAGACACTTCCTCAGCGGCTCACACAGGTACTCTGTGATCTTGTCCACACGGATGCAGCCCATGGTGCGCACGGCCAGGGCCCGAATAAGGGGGTTAGGGTCCTCACAGTCCTGAGGGAGAGAGAGGTGAGATATCTATGGATGGGGAAGTGCAGTATTGCGATGGCTAGCCTGTGTAATATGTTAACAGCCAAAGTAAGTGGAAAACCATGTAAATGTGTATTTTTATGTCAAATAAAAGGCCATGCCTCCCGGCTGGTATGTAGGTAATGCTGCAGCTTCTGGCACACATGTCTAGTGCCGGCGTAGGTTTGAGTCCAACCTACTGCCCTTTGATATCTCTCTCTCTCATACCTTTAAAAACATATTTTTAAAAAAGAAAAGGCCTTGCCTTGACAAAGCTGTTGACAGCCATGATGGCCATGTCAGGCTGGCTCTTAGCATAGTTCATCAGGTACAGGTAGACCAGCTTTTTCAGCTCCAGGTTGTCTGTCTGCATGCAGTTCACCACGTCTGGGAAGAGGGAGCTAAAGGACAGACAATTTTAGGTCATACCTGCGCATGTGCACAGGTTCACTTCACGCTGTTACAATGTGGTAGCAACGGGACCAAAACAGAGGAGAAGTTTAGCTTCGTGCTTCAATGCTTCAATTATTGCAGAAATTGACTCACAATGCTGTTTACGTAGTGCATTAAAGGCCATATCAGGGAGTATACCGTTAATAATAGAGATTATAATACATAACTTGCTAATAATAGACAAGTAGGCAATCCCTTTTACATTAAAGTAAAAATTATTGCTGAGAAGTGTGGAGAGCAGAAGCTGCATGCAGGTCAAATCAAATCGTATTGGTCACATACAGATGGTTAGCAGATGTTATTGCAAGTGAAGCGGAATGTTTGTGCTTCTAGTTCCAACAGTGCAGCAATATCTAACAAGTAATCTAACAATTCCAAGGTCATTAGATAATGTCAGAGGGATGAATGGTCAACACACAGAAGTGTCACAGGAAGCAATCAGCTGTACTGTACCTGACATCCTTGCCCACAGTCATAGCCGCAATGACCTTCTTCACCGCCTCCTTCCTCTTCTCTTTCTTCTCATTGTTAAGCTCTGCCTTCAGCTCAAATATCTCCCCTGTAACAGGATACAGATGCAGCATTAGCAAGAGTCCAGTGTGACAACAGAATGATGCTCTCATTCAGCAACAGTGGTTGAACAGTCAGCTCAGTTGGCAGCTTTGGCATGAACAGTTCAGCCTTTAGTGGTAATTTCATGCATCCTGTTTCTGTGAGGAGAGTACGAGCCAATCTATTTCCATTAAGAGTTATGTTGCACTTTCCTAATGGTAGGCATGTACTCATGATCAAGGGGACAATGTGTCATTGAAGAAGACAATACCAATAATCGTTTTAAGACTCACCTTTTTTATTTGTTGTAAAATATTTTGAGTCAGTCATTGTTGGTCTTCAAATCTGTTACAGATTTAATCCAGCATTAGAGGATAGAAAGGACACATCATTGGCCTATGATACAAAAAAATTATAGCTATATCTTTACTCTTGGCTTCTAAATATGCTTTATATAGTTGAATGCAAGGGAACAAGCAAAGCAGAACTATAACAGCATCCCATGCCACTACGAGACATCAGTTGTACGTCACAACAGCAGCACTTTCACTGGCTAATGTCGGTAGTTAACGTTAGCTAGTTTGGTAGTCTGTACTGCAGTTTACTTCCCTTTATAATAACATTACATATGGAAAACATGTTTGTAAACAGACTAGTTATTATTATAAATGTAGTTAGCTAGCTAAAAGCTCACAACAGAGTCAAATGTTTCCAATTACAGGGCAATTATTGTCTTGGGTGTGACACCAGGCCCGTGGAGTAGTGGAAAATATCTGTCCTACTAAGCTAGCTAACGTTAGCTGGCTAGGGATGATTGTAGGCCTCTGTACTTCCAGCATTCTAGCGCTAGCTAGATAACATTAACGTTAAAACCACAACAAATCATCATTAGAAATTGAAAGGTACAAACTTGTTTTGAGAGGTAATTTCAATAAGAAACTGCGTCGCTTGGGTGAGTGAAGCTATTCCAGATATGGAAAGATGTTTTTGCTCCTTGATTGCCGCAGAGAGATAGCTAGCCGTAGAAAGATGGAGCACTCCCGGAAAAACAAAATGAGTGAAGGGTATCGGAGCCAGAAAGGCGTAACACCGGAAAACAGTTCATTTCGACCGGAAATAGCCGGACTATGTTTACAGGGGGACACGGAGTAGTTCACAAAGACGTTTTAATTAAATACTTGGCGATAGCTAGCTATGCCTGTGTAGTTTCGGTGGATAAAGGTGTGTCAACTGTAGGGATGCCCACGTTGCTGGGGACCGGAACTGTCCAGTGCGAAAGAGGCAGTTTTTAATTTTTTTTAAATGTTTAAATATTTTTTATTATTTTATTTTATTAACAACAAATCAATACAGAAAGTACATGAGGGAACACAAGTATATATTAGATTATATACAATGGACAATCGAGCTAGGGGGTACAATATCACATTACAATTACACAAGGACCTTAAGGGACATACAGTGCCTTGCGAAAGTATTCGGCCCCCTTGAACTTTGCCACATTTCAGGCTTCAAACATAAAGATATAAAACTGTATTTTTTTTGTGAAGAATCAACAACAAGTGGGACACAATCATGAAGTGGAACAACATTTACTGGATATTTAAAACTTTAACAAATCAAAAACTGAAAAATTGGGCGTGCAAAATTATTCAGCCCCTTTACTTTCAGTGCAGCAAACTCTCTCCAGAAGTTCAGTGAGGATCTCTGAATGATCCAATGTTGACCTAAATGACTAATGATGATAAATACAATCCACCTGTGTGTAATCAAGTCTCCGTATAAATGCACCTGCACTGTGATAGTCTCAGAGGTCCGTTAAAAGCGCAGAGAGCATCATGAAGAACAAGGAACACACCAGGCAGGTCCGAGATACTGTTGTGAAGAAGTTTAAAGCCGGATTTGGATACAAAAAGACTTCCCAAGCTTTAAACATCCCAAGGAGCACTGTGCAAGCGATAATATTGAAATGGAAGGAGTATCAGACCACTGCAAATCTACCAAGACCTGGCCGTCCCTCTAAACTTTCAGCTCATACAAGGAGAAGACTGATCAGAGATACAGCCAAGAGGCCCATGATCACCATGGATGAACTGCAGAGATCTACAGCTGAGGTGGGAGACTCTGTCCATAGGACAACAATCAGTTCCTATATTGCACAAATCTGGCCTTTATGGAAGAGTGGCAAGAAGAAAGCCATTTCTTAAAGATATGCATAAAAAGTGTTGTTTAAAGTTTGCCACAAGCCACCTGGGAGACACACCAAACATGTGGAATTAGGTGCTCTGGTCAGATGAAACCAAAATTGAACTTTTTGGCAACAATGCAAAACGTTATGTTTGGCGTAAAAGCAACACAGCTCATCACCCTGAACACATCATCCCCACTGTCAAACATGGTGGTGGCAGCATCATGGTTTGGGCCTGCTTTTCTTCAGCAGGGACAGGGAAGATGGTTAAAATTGATGGGAAGATGGATGGAGCCAAATACAGGACCATTCTGGAAGAAAACCTGATGGAGTCTGCAAAAGACCTGAGACTGGGACGGAGATTTGTCTTCCAACAAGACAATGATCCAAAACATAAAGCAAAATCTACAATGGAATGGTTTAAAAATAAACATATCCAGGTGTTAGAATGTCAAAGTCCAGACCTGAATCCAATCGAGAATCTGTGGAAAGAACTGAAAACTGCTGTTCACAAATGCAAGGAGGAATGGGAAAAAAATTCAGTCTCTCGATGTGCAAAACTGATAGAGACATATCCCAAGCGACTTACAGCTGTAATCGCAGCAAAAGGTGGCGCTACAAAGTATTAACTTATGTTGGCTGAATAATTTTGCACGCCCAATTTTTCAGTTTTTGATTTGTTCAATTTTTTTTTAAATATCCAATAAATGTCATTCCACTTCATGATTGTGTCCCACTTGTTGATTCTTCACAAAAAAATACAGTTTTATATCTTTATGTTTTGAAGCCTGAAATGTGGCAAAAGGTTGCAAAGTTCAAGGGGGCCGAGTACTTTCGCAAGGCACTGTACATACACTTACAATTCTAACAGCTTTTTTGTTAGTAGAGTATTTAACTGTCTTAAAATACAGTTCAATTTCTTTTTGTAGGGTAAGAAAGTGTTTTTTTTTTTGTTAATTTCCATTTGTGTATGTGAAATCTGGCCAAAAGAATGACATTAATTACATAAAAATGTTTCAGCTTATTTCTATCGTATGTAAAGAATCCAAGCAGTACATCTCTCCACAATAGTGTAAAATCTTAATAAATGTGTTCAATTATAAATCTACTGATTTCTTGCCACAGTTTTCCTACATGAATACAATGCCAAAAAGATGCAACACTGTTTCTGGGTGGTCATTACAAAAGGAGCAATTTGAGCTGAAGTTTTCCTTAAACTTCTTCATATAGTGGTTGGCAGGATAATATTTATGAATCATTTTAAAGGAAACTTAATTTTGTTAACAAGTAGGTATGTGTGTGGCAACATCCAAACTTTTTTCCAACAGATATTATCAATAAATCCATTCCAATAAGGCATGACATAAGGTATCTGCTGAAACAAGGTTTGTATCGCTCTGTTGTTGAATGGACCAAAAGAGAAACAAATCTTTCCTACTGATGAGTCAACAGGGTCAATTCCTGAATAACAGAGCAACACCTGAGGGAATGGCATCTAAAACAATTGCAAAATCTTTAGGTGTTACAGGGACCTTGTAAAATGATAAGAATTCCTTATACCTGAGTAAAAGACCCTGTGCATTTACCAGTTGGCTAACCAATAGGATATTATTTTGGAACCAATATTCTAAAATTATTCGATTATTCCATATATAATATCTGTGTGGAGAATAATTGTGTTAAATATAAATGACAAGAAAACCTGCCGATTAAAAGCAGAAAGTTTCACTGGAATTTTGTCAATATTATAATTGCAAAACAACATGAAGTTAAGGCCACCAAAAGTAGAGAAGACATTATGAGGAATAAAATTCCAGATAGAAGTGGGTCTTCTTAGGAATTGTTTTATCCAATTGATCTTAAAAGTATTATTTAAAGTAGTAAAGTCCAGAAAAGTGTTCATTACAACAGTTTTCCTAATGTAATGGGTACGGTTTCTCCAAAGAAAGTTGAAAAGCATCTGGTCTATCTCCTTGCGTATTTTACTGTCAAGATATAAAGATAGAGCGCCATATGTTAGTCCAGAGATACCTTCAGCCTTGGTTATTAGGGCTCTACCTTTTAAAGAGAAGTCCCTCTGTAGCCATTGATTTAGCCTCTTCTGGGTATTTTTAATAAGAGGGTTGAGATTTATTAAGCCTCTAGACTTTTGATCCTTTGTAATGGTTATGCCAAAATATATAAATAAATATATAAGTTCTTCTTTTACTGGAATACCATAATATGAAGGTGTCACACAATATTTGACAGCTATGAGTTCACATTTATTAATGTTAAGATATAGACCAGACGCTTTGGAAAAGGATCGTATCACATTGATCAATATGGGAATTTGGTGAGAGTCTTTCAGAAATGTGTAGTATCATCAGTCAGTGGTCCTTCTGTGGCTCAGTTGGTAGAGCATGGCGCTTGTAACGCCAGGGTAGTGGGTTCGATTCCCGGGACCACCCATACGTAGAATGTATGCACACATGACTGTAAGTCGCTTTGGATAAAAGCGTCAGCTAAATGGCATATATTAATCATTTCTTTACCAGCTATGGAAATACCTTGTACAGGACTATTATTTAAAGAATTTGCAAGAAGTTGGGTGATTAACGAGAGAGGCAGGTTGAAGTGGCCAGCGTGGCGCAGGTGTCGTATGCTGAGGCAGTGAAGAAAGTAGAGGAGGATGGGTCAAGGGTGTGGGATCCTGAGAAGATCCCAATGAGCCTTAGACTTGTGCCAGCACAGAGGGATAGGCCACAAGTGATATATTCAGTAAGGTTGGCTTCTTATAGCGTCCATAGCAATGGTTAAAGTGTACCGCAGAAATGGAACGTAAATCACAGAAAATAAATGTGGTGGCAGCTGCAGAGAAGTATTTGGGTATACGAAATTTGACTTCAGAGGAGTTAAAGGGTGTGTTGTGTGGGGCAGTGTGCTTTAACGAGTGTAGAAGGCAGCTGCAGAGAAGTACCTCTGTGTATGAGATTTTACTGCAGAAGAGTTACAATATGTTTTAAGGTTTTTATTTTTGATGAAATAGTGGAATATACAGTGCCTTTGGAAAGTATTCATACCCCTTTACTTTTTCCACATTTTGTTACTTTACAGCCTTATTCTAAAATTGATTAAATTAACATTAATTATCAGCAATCTACACACAATACCCCATAATGGCAAAGCAAAAACAGTTTTTATTTTTGCAAATTTCTATTAAAAAAAAAACATAAATACCTTATTTACACAAGTATTGAGACCCTTTGCTATGAGACTCAAAATTGAGCTCAGCTGCATCCTGTTTCCATTGATCATCATTGAGATGTTTCTAAAACTGGATTGGAGTCCAACAGTGGTAAATTAAGTTGATCGGACATGATTTGAAAAGGCACACAGCTGTCTATATAAGGTCCCACAGTCGACAGTGCATGTCAGAGCATAAACCAATCCATGAGGTCAAAGGAATTGTCCGTTGAACTCCAAGACAGGATTGTGGTCGAGGCACAGATCTGGGGAAGGGTACCAAAACATTTCTGCAGCATTGAAGGTCCACAAGACCACAGTGGCCTCCATCATTCTTAAATGGAAGAAGTTTGGAACCACCAAGATTCTTCCTCGAGCTGGCTGCCCGGCCAAACAGAGAAGTCGGGGGAGAAGGGCCTTGGTCAGGGAGGTGACCAAGAACCCGATGGTCTCTCTGATGGAGCTCTAGTTCCTCTGTGGACTTGGGAGAATCTTCCAGAAGGACAACCATCTCTGCAGCACTCCACCAATCAGTCCTTTATGGTAGATTGGCAAGACGGAAGCCACTCCTCAGTAAAAGGCACATAACAGCCCACTTGGAGTTTGCCAAAAGTTACCTAAAGACCCTCAGACAATGAGAAACAAGATTCTCTGGTCTGATGAAACCAAGATTCTGTATGGCCTGAATGCCAAGCATCACGTCTGGAGGAAACCTGGCACCATCCCTACAGTGAAGCATGGTGGTGGCATCATCATGCTGTGGGTATGTTTTTCAGCGGCAGGGACTGGGAGACTAGTCAGGATCCAGGCATAGATGAAAGGAGCAAAGTACAGAGAGATCCTTGAAAACCTGCTCCAGAATGCTCAGGACCTCAGGCTGGGGCAACGGTTCACCTTTCAGCAGGACAACAACCCTAAGCACATAGCCAATACAGTGTAGGAGTGGCTTCAGAGGAGATGGCTGCAATTTTACGGTCTCCTAACCAATTGTGCTATTTTGTCTGTTTTTTTTGCGTTATATGTAACGCATTTTGTACATAATGTTTCTGCCCCCATCTCTTATGGCCAAAAAAAAGCTTCTAGATATGAGGACAGTGATTACTCACCCCGTACTGGACAAATATTTTTTCTTTAGCAAGTTGGAAGCAAAGGATTTACTTCAGATCCGGGTGATTCACATGATAAAGAGAGAGAGATATTTGGGATGTAGGTCGGGGTGCCTTGTAAGTATCTGACTGCGAGTGGGTAATATGCCTCTACCATCGGTCATATTAGCCAATTGTACATTGGATAACAAAATTGACAAACTATGGTAACGAATATCCTTCCAACGGGACATTAAAAACTGTAATATCTTACGTTTCACCGAGTCGTGGCTGAATGACGACATGAATAACATACAGCTGGTTTACGCTGCATCAGCAAGATAGAATAGCCACCTCCAGTAAGGCACGGGGTGGCAGTCTGTGTATATTTGTAAACAACAGCTGGTGCACAAGATTTTGCTCTCCTGAGTAACTCATGATAAGCTGTAGACCACACTAGTTACCAATATATTTTTCATCTACAGTTGAAGTCGGAAGTTTACATACACTTAGGTTGGAGTCATTAAAACTAGTTTTTCAACCAATTCACACATTTCTTGTTGACAAACTTTACATTTACATTTTTACATTTAAGTCATTTAGCAGACGCTCTTATCCAGAGCGACTTACAAATTGGTGCATTCACCTTATGACATCCAGTGGAACAGCCACTTTACAATAGTGCATCTAAATCTTTTAGGGGGGTGAGAAGGATTACTTATCCTATCCTAGGTATTCCTTAAAGAGGTGGGGTTTCAGGTGTCTCCGGAAGGTGGTGATTGACTCCGCTGTCCTGGCGTCGTGAGGGAGTTTGTTCCACCATTGGGGGGCCAGAGCAGCGAACAGTTTTGACTGGGCTGAGCGGGAACTGTACTTCCTCAGTGGTAGGGAGGCGAGCAGGCCAGAGGTGGATGAACGCAGTGCCCTTGTTTGGGTGTAGGGCCTGATCAGAGCCTGGAGGTACTGAGGTGCCGTTTCCCTCACAGCTCCGTAGGCAAGCACCATGGTCTTGTAGCGGATGCGAGCTTCAACTGGAAGCCAGTGGAGAGAGCGGAGGAGCGGGGTGACGTGAGAGAACTTGGGAAGGTTGAACACCAGACGGGCTGCGGCGTTCTGGATGAGTTGTAGGGGTTTAATGGCACAGGCAGGGAGTCCAGCCAACAGCGAGTTGCAGTAGTCCAGACGGGAGATGACAAGTGCCTGGATTAGGACCTGCGCCGCTTCCTGTGTGAGGCAGGGTCGTACTCTGCGGATGTTGTAGAGCATGAACCTACAGGAACGGGCCACCGCCTTGATGTTAGTTGAGAACGACAGGGTGTTGTCCAGGATCACGCCAAGGTTCTTAGCGCTCTGGGAGGAGGATACAATGGAGTTGTCAACCGTGATGGCGAGATCATGGAACGGGCAGTCCTTCCCCGGGAGGAAGAGCAGCTCCGTCTTGCCGAGGTTCAGCTTGAGGTGGTGATCCGTCATCCACACTGATATGTCTGCCAGACATGCAGAGATGTGATTCGCTACGTCCCTGGTCATCAGAAGGGGGAAAGGAGAAGATTAATTGTGTGTCGTCTGCATAGCAATGATAGGAGAGACCATGTGAGGTTATGACAGAGCCAAGTGACTTGGTGTATAGCGAGAATAGGAGAGGGCCTAGAACAGAGCCCTGGGGGACACCAGTGGTGAGAGCGCGTGGTGAGGAGACAGATTCTCGCCACGCCACCTGGTAGGAGCGACCTGTCAGGTAGGACGCAATCCAAGCGTGGGCCGCGCCGGAGATGCCCAACTCGGAGAGGGTGGAGAGGAGGATCTGATGGTTCACAGTATCGAAGGCAGCCGATAGGTCTAGAAGGATGAGAGCAGAGGAGAGAGAGTTAGCTTTAGCAGTGCGGAGCGCCTCCATGATACAGAGAAGAGCAGTCTCAGTTGAATGACTAGTCTTGAAACCTGACTGATTTGGATCAAGAAGGTCATTCTGAGAGAGATAGCGGGAGAGCTGGCCAAGGACGGCACGTTCAAGAGTTTTGGAGAGAAAAGAAAGAAGGGATACTGGTCTGTAGTTGTTGACATCGGAGGGATCGAGTGTAGGTTTTTTCAGAAGGGGTGCAACTCTCGCTCTCTTGAAGACGGAAGGGACGTAGCCAGCGGTCAGGGATGAGTTGATGAGCGAGGTGAGGTAAGGGAAAAGGTCTCCGGAAATGGTCTGGAGAAGAGAGGAGGGGATAGGGTCGAGCGGGCAGGTTGTTGGGCGGCCGGCCGTCACAAGACGCGAGATTTCATCTGGAGAGAGAGGGGAGAAAGAGGTCAGAGCACAGGGTAGGGCAGTGTGAGCAGAACCAGCGGTGTCGTTTGACTTAGCAAACGAGGATCGGATGTCGTCGACCTTCTTTTCAAAATGGTTGACGAAGTCATCTGCAGAGAGGGAGGAGGGGGAGGGGGAGGAGGATTCAGGAGGGAGGAGAAGGTGGCAAAGAGCTTCCTAGGGTTAGAGGCAGATGCTTGGAATTTAGAGTGGTAGAAAGTGGCTTTAGCAGCAGAGACAGAGGAGGAAAATGTAGAGAGGAGGGAGTGAAAGGATGCCAGGTCCGCAGGGAGGCGAGTTTTCCTCCATTTCCGCTCGGCTGCCCGGAGCCCTGTTCTGTGAGCTCGCAATGAGTCGTCGAGCCACGGAGCGGGAGGGGAGGACCGAGCCGGCCTGGAGGATAGGGGACATAGAGAGTCAAAGGATGCAGAAAGGGAGGAGAGGAGGGTTGAGGAGATGGAAGAGGAGAGAGTAGCGGGGGAGAGAGAGCGAAGGTTGGGACGGCGCGATACCATCCGAGTAGGGGCAGTGTGGGAAGTGTTGGATGAGAGCGAGAGGGAAAAGGATACAAGGTAGTGGTCGGAGACTTGGAGGGGAGTTGCAATGAGGTTAGTGGAAGAACAGCATCTAGTAAAGATGAGGTCGAGCGTATTGCCTGCCTTGTGAGTAGGGGGAAGGTGAGAGGGTGAGGTCAAAAGAGGAGAGGAGTGGAAAGAAGGAGGCAGAGAGGAATGAGTCAAAGGTAGACGTGGGGAGGTTAAAGTCGCCCAGAACTGTGAGAGGTGAGCCGTCCTCAGGAAAGGAGCTTATCAAGGCATCAAGCTCATTGATGAACTCTCCGAGGGAACCTGGAGGGCGATAAATGATAAGGATGTTAAGCTTGAAAGGGCTGGTAACTGTGACAGCATGGAATTCAAAGGAGGCGATAGACAGATGGGTAAGGGGAGAAAGAGAGAATGACCACTTGGGAGAGATGAGGATCCCGGTGCCACCACCCCGCTGACCAGAAGCTCTCGGGGTGTGCGAGAACACGTGGGCGGACGAAGAGAGAGCAGTAGGAGTAGCAGTGTTATCTGTGGTGATCCATGTTTCCGTCAGTGCCAAGAAGTCGAGGGACTGGAGGGAGGCATAGGCTGAGATGAACTCTGCCTTGTTGGCCGCAGATCGTCAGTTCCAGAGGCTACCGGAGACCTGGAACTCCACGTGGGTCGTGCGCGCTGGGACCACCAGATTAGGGTGGCCGCGGCCACGTGGTGTGGAGCGTTTGTATGGTCTGTGCAGAAAGGAGAGAACAGGGATAGACAGACACATAGTTGACAGGCTACAGAAGAGGCTACGCTAATGCAAGGAGATTGGAATGACAAGTGGACTGCACGTCTCGAATGTTCAGAAAGTTAAGCTTACGTAGCAAGAATCTTATTGACTAAAATTATTAAAATGATACAGTACTGCTGAAGTAGGCTAGCTGGCAGTGGCTGCGTTGTTGACTTTGTAGGCTAGCTGGCAGTGGCTGCGTTGTTGACACTACACTAATCAAGTCGTTCCGTTGAGTGTAATAGTTTCTACAGTGCTACAATTCGGGGGCTAGCTGGCTAGCTAGCAGTGTTGATTACGTTACGTTGCGTTAAAAGAACGACAATAGCTGGCTAGCTAACCTAGAAAATCGCTCTAGACTACACAATTATCTTTGATACAAAGACGGCTATGTAGCTAGCTTTGTAGCTAGCTACGATCAAACAAATCAAACAGTTGTGCTGTAATGAAATGAAATTAAATGAAAATGTGATACTACCTGTGGAGCGAAGCGGAATGCGACCGGGTTGTTGAGTGGGAAGTTCTATTCGGTAGACGTTGGCTAGCTGTTGGCTAGCTAGCAGTGTCTCCTACGTTAAGGACGACAAATAGCTGGCTAGCTAACCTCGGTAAATTAAGATAATCACTCTAAGACTACACACTCTAAACTACACAATTATATTGGATACGAAGACAGCAAAGACAACTATGTAGCTAGCTAACACTACACTAATCAAGTCGTTCAGTTGAGTGTAATAGTTTCTACAGTGCTGCTATTCGGTAGACGGTGGACGTTTGCTAGCTGGCTAGCTGCTGGGCAGATAGCAGTGTAGACTACGTTAGGACGACGAAATACGATAATTACGCAATTATCTTTGATACAAAGACGGCTATGTAGCTAGCTAAGAAGAAATTGAGATTAATTAAGATTAGACAAATCAAACCGTTGTACTATAATGAAATGTAATGAAATGAAATGTAATGAAAAGTTATACTACCTGCGGACCGAAGTGCGAATGCGACCGCTCGCTCCAACCCGGAAGGAAGTAGGTTTGGCTAGTCGGTTAGGACATCTACTTAGTGCATGACACAAGTAATTCTTCCAACAATTGTTTACAGACAGATTATTTCACTTATAATTCACTGTATCACAATTCCAGTGGGTCAGGAGTTTACATACACTAAGTTGACTGTGCCTTGGAAAATTCCAGAAAATGATGTCATTGCTTTCAAAGCTTCTGATAGGCTAACTGACATCATTTGAGACAATTGGAGGTGTACCTGTGGATGTATTTCAAGGCCTACCTTCAAACTCAGTGCCACTTTGCTTGACATCATGGGAAATCAAAAGAAATTAGCCAAGATCTCAGAAAAAAAGTGATTCATCCTTGGGATCAATTTCCAAACGCCTGAAGGTACCACGTTCATCTGTACAAACAATAGTACGCAAGTATAAACACCATGCATCTGTCATACCGCTCAGGAAGGAGACGCGTTCTGTCTCCTAGAAATGCAAATCAATCCCAGAACAACAGCAAAGGACCTTGTGAAGACGCTGGAGGAAACCGGTACGAAAGTATCTATATCCACAGTAAAACGAGTCCTATATCGCCATAACCTGAAAGGCCGCTCAGCAAGGAAGAAGCCACTGCTCCAAAACAGCCATTAAAAAGCCAGACTACGGTTTGCAACTGCACATGGGGACAAAGATCGTACTTTGGAGAAATGTCCTCTGGTCTGATGAAACAAAAATAGGCCATAATGACCATCGTTATGTTTGGAGGAAAAAGGGGAGGCTTGCAAGCCAAAGAACACCATCCCAATGGTATGGCAACTGCTCGGTCTCCGACCGCAAGTTACTACAGAGGGTAGTGCATACGGCCCATTACATCACTGGGGGCAAGCTTCCTGCCATCCAGGACCTCAACAACAGGCGATGTCAGAGGAAGGCCCAAACAATTGTCAAAGACTCCAGCCACCCTAGTCATAGACTGTTCTCTTTGCTACCGCACATCAAGCGGTACCTGAGCGGCAAGTCTAGGTCCAAAAGTCTTCTACCCCCAAGCCATAAGGCTCCTGAACAGCTAATCAAAGGGCTACCCAGACTATTTGCATTCTCCCCCCTCTGCTAGTCTCTGTTTATTATCTATGCATCGTCACTTTAACTCTACCTATATGTACATTTTACCTCAATTACCTTGACCTCCCGGTGCTCCCACACATTGACTCTGTAACAGTATCTTGTTATTTTTTACTTAACACTTATTTTTCTTAAAATGGCATTGTTGTTTAAGGGCTTGTAAGTAAGCATTTCACTGTAAGGTCTACTACACCTGTTGTATTTGGCGCATGGGACAAAAACAATTTGAGTCTCTGAATGTTCTTGATTGGCCTATTTCGACGGATAAAAATGTGAAAGTCAAGTCATGCAGAGACATCACAGAATTTTTTATCATTGGAGACATAGCTAGCTTCTTCTTTAGTATCATGACATTCACACATTTTGTTTGTGCATGTTGCCGTGTTCAATCTCGTTACATTTTGTGATATATATATATATATACATATACACACATACATACATACATACATACATACATACATACATACATACATACATACATACATACATACATACATACATACATACATACATACATTTCTTCGTGCAGTATTCAGACCCCTTGACTTTTCCACATTTTGTTAGGTTACAGGCTTATTCTAAAATGTATTAAATTGTTTTTTCCCCTCATCAGTCTACACACAATACCTCATAACGACAAAGCAAAAACAGGTTTAGAAATGTTTGCTAATTGAAAGAATATATAGATAGAAATATCACATTTACATAAACATTCAGACCCTTTACTTAGTACTTTGTTGACGCGCCTTTGGCAGAAATTACAGCCTGGAGTCTTCTTGGGTATGACGCTACAAGCTTAGCACACCTGTATTTGGGGACTTTCTCCCATTCTTTTCTGCAGATCCTCTCAAGCTCTGTCAGATTGGATGGGGAGCGTTGTTGCACAGCTACTTTCAGGTCTCTCCAGAGATGTTTGATCAGGTTAAAGTCCGGGATCTGGCTGGGCCACCTAAGGACATTCAGAGACTTGTCCCAAAGCCACTCCTGCGTCGTCTTTGCTGTGTGCTTAGGGTAGTTGTCCTGTTGGAAGGTGAACCTTCGCCCCAGTCTGATGTCCTGGAGCAGGTTTTCATCAAGGATCTCTCTATACTTTGCTCCGTTCATCTTTGCCTCAATCCTGAGTAGTCTCATTGTCTGAGAGTCCTTTTAAGGTGCCTTTTGGCAAACTCCAAGTGGACTGTTATGTGCCTTTTACTGAAGAGTGGCATCCGTACTGGCCCCTCTATCATAAAGGCCTGATTGGTGGAGTGCTGCAGAGGTGGTCCTCCTTCTGGAAGGTTCTGCCATCTCCACAGAGGAACTCTAGAGCTCTGTCAGAGTGACCATTGGGTTCTTGGTCACCTCCCTGACCAAGGCCCTTCTACCCCGATTGCCCAGTTTGGCCGGGCGGCCAGCTCCAGGAAGAATCTTGGCGGTTCCAAACTTCTTCCACTTAAGAATGATGGAGTCCACTGTATTGTTGGGGACAGTTAATGATGCAGAACTTTTTTTGGTACAACACAATCCTGTCTCGCAGCTCAACGGACAATTCCTTTGACCTCATTGCTTGGTTTTTGCTCTGACATGCACTGTCAACTGTGGGACCTTATGTAGATGGGTGTGTGCCTTTCCAAATCATGTCCAATCAATTGAATTTACCACAGGTGGACTCCAATGAAGTTGTAGAAACATGTTAAGGATGATCAATGGAAACAGGAGGCATCTGAGCTCAATTTTGAGTCTCATGGCAAAGGGTCTGAATACTTATTTAAATAAGGTATTTCTGTTTTTTATTTTTAATACATTTTCAAAAATGTCTAAAAACCTGTTTTCACTTTTTTCATTATGGGGTATTGTGTGTAGATTGAGTCAAAACATGTATTTAATACATTTAAGAATAAGACTGTAATGTAACAACATTTGAAAAAAGTGGTATGAATATTTTCAGAATGCACTGTATATATATATATATATATATATATATATATATTATATATATATATTTTTGACTGATGGAGTGCTGCATCAGATGACCTGGCCTCCAAAATCACCTGACCTCAACCCAATTGAGATGGTTTGGGATGAGTTGGAAAGCAGAGTGAAGGAAAAGTTCTCAGCATATGTGGGAACTCCTTCAAGGCTATTGCCAAAGCATTCCAAGTGAAGCTGGTTGAAATAATGGCAAGAGTGTGCAAAGTTGTCATCAAGGCAAAGGGTGGCTACTTTGAAGAATCTCAAATATAAAATATATTTGTATTTGTTTAACACTTTTTTGGTTACTCTATGATTCCATATGTGTTATTTCATAGTTTTGATATCTTCACTATTATTCTACAATGTAGAAAAGTTGTGTCCAAACTTTTGACTGGTACTGTATGTGGTATGTGTTTATTTATGTTGTGTTGTACAGGGCGCTGTTAAAATAAGGGTACAGAATAAAAAATATTCCAAAACATGCATCCGGTGTGCAATAAGGCACTGAAGTGAAACTGCAAAACAATTGTCAAAGAAATTAACTTTAGGTCCTGAATACAACATTTTATGTTTGGGGAAAATCCAACCCAACACAATATATCACTCTACATATTTTCAAGCATAGTGGTGGCTGCATCATGTTAAGGGTATGCTTGTCATTCACAAGGACTAGGGATTTATATTGAAGTTTTTTTTACCCCTTCTTCTCCCCAATTTTGTGATATCCAATTGGTAGTTACAGTCTTGTCCCAACTCCCATATGGACTCGGGAGAGGCAAAGGTAGAGAGCCATGCGTCCTCTGAAACACGACCCTGCCAGGCCGCACTGCTTCTTGACACACTGCTCTCTTAACCTGGAAGCCAGCTGCACCAATGTCACAGAGGAAACACCGTCCAGCTGGCGACCATGTCAGCGTGCATGTGCCTGGCACACCACATGGTGTCGCTAGAGCGCAATGGGGCAAGGACATCCCGGCAGGCCAGTGACACCTCAAGCACTGCAATGTGCCTTAGACCACTGAGCCACTCAGGAGGCCCAGGACTAGGGAGTTTTTTAGGATAAAAATTAACAAAATAGAGCTAAGCACAGGCAAAATCCTAGAGGAAACCTGGTTCAGTCTACTTTCCAACAGACACTGGGAGACAAATTCACCATTCAGCAGGGCAATAACCTAAAACACAAGGCCAAATATACAGTGGCGCCCTGTGCTCTTCACAGATGAAAGCAGGTTCACACTGAGCACATGACAGACGTGACAGCCTGGAGACGCCATGGAGAATGTTCTGCTGCCTGCAACATCCTCCAGCATGACCGGTTTGGCGGTGGGTCAGTCATGGTGTGGGGTGGCATTTCTTTGCGGGGCCGCACAGCCCTCCATGTGCTCGCCAGAGGTAGCCTGACTGCCATTAGGTACCGAGATGAGATCCTCAGACCCCTTGTGAGACCATATGCTGGTGTGGTTGGCCCTGGGTTCCTCCTAATGCAAGACAATGCTAGACCTCATGTGGCTGGAGTGTGTCAGCAGTTCCTGCAAGAGGAAGGCATTGATGCTATGGACTGGCCCGCCCGTTCCCCAGACCTGAATCCAATTGAGCACATCTGGGACATCATGTCTCGCTCCATCCACCAACGCCACGTTGCACCACAGACTGTCCAGAAGTTGGCGGATGCTTTAGTCCAGGTCTGGGAGGAGATCCCTCAGGAGACCATCCGCCACCTCATCAGGAGCATGCCCAGGCGTTGTAGGGAAGTCATACAGGCACGTGGAGGCCACATACACTATGGAGCCTCATTTTGACTTGTTTTAAGGACATTACATCAAAGTTGGATCAGCCTGTAGTGTGGTTTTCCACTTTAATTTTGAGTGTGACTCCAAATCCAGACCTCCATGGGTTGATAAATTTGATTTCCATTGATAATTTGTGTGATTTTGTTGTCAGCACATTCAACTAAGAAAAAAGTATTTAATAAGAATATTTCATTCATTCAGATCTAGGATGTGTTATTTTAGTGTTTTTTTGGTGTTGTTGTTTGAGCAGTGTTGTAACGATGATTGGTGTTGATGCTTCCTATCACTCAGAAGTTATGTAGCAAGCTAAGGTGACATTTCCTGCCATGGATTTTTCCCAGTTGCTTCAAATGTTCAAAATCATAGAGTAAGAATGATTTAAGCTAGAGCAGTCATCTAGCTAGCCGTTTAGCTTTCTAGCACATTCACTCATTTGTTTGTAAACAATTAACAAGCAGGTAGCCTAGTGGTTAGAGCGTTGGGCCATTAACCGAAAGTTGCTAGATGGAATCCCTGCGCTGACAAGGTCTAAATCTGTTGTTCTGCCCCTGAACAAGGCAGGTGACCCACTGTTCCTAGGCTGTCATTGTAAATAACAATTTCTTCTTAACTGACTTGCCTAATTAAATAAGTTTAAAAAAATATATATTTTGTTACCACATGTTTTTGCCAAAACTGTCAAGAGCAAGCATCAAGAAATGCCAAATAAGTCTAAAAACCATGAGGGCAATAAATCAGACTTGACCGTTCAGACAAGTTGAATGGCCAGGGATCAGATTTGTATCCGATTTCAACCACCTACGAAGGTTTTGACCCCCCTTTGTTCAGTGACACATTATTCCATTTCTCTTAGTCACATGTCTGTGGAACTTGTTCAGTTTGTCTCAGTTGTTGAATCTTATGTTCATACATGTTAAGTTTTCTGAAAAGAAATACAGTTGACAGTGAGAGGACGTTTGGCAGCGATTACAGCTGAGAGTCTAAGAGCTTTCCACACCTGGATTGTGCAACATTTGCCCATTTATTATTTTCTATATTCAAGCTCAAACAAATTGGTTGTTGGTCAGTGCTAGACAACCATTAAGGTTTTGCCATAGATTTTCAAGTAGATTTAAGTCCAAACTAACTCGACCACAAAGTTAATTGCTTTGCCACATATTTTGCAGTATTTACTTTAGTGCCTTTTTGAAAACATTATGCATGTTTTGGAATATTTTTATTCTGTACACCGGCTTATGGTAGCGAAATTAACATAAAATTCTCAGGCAACAGCTCTGGTGGACATTCCTGCAGTCAGCATGCCAATTGCTCACAAAACTTGAGACATCTGTGGCATTGTGTTGTGTGCCAAAACTGCGCATTTTAGGATGGCATTTTATTGTTCCTGGCTCAAGGTACAACAGTGTAATATGCTGTTAAATCAGCTTCTTGATATGCCACACCTGTCAGGTGGATGAATTATCTTGGCAAAGGAGAAATGCTCACTAACAGGGATGTAAACAAATTTGTGCACAATGTGAGAAATAATATTTTTCTCCGTATGGAAAATGTATTTTAGCTCATGAAACATGGGACCAACACTACATGTTGCATTTATATTGGTTCCGTATACAATGTTGATCCATCTTCAGTTTTCATATCACAGCCATTCAACTCTGTTTCAAAGTCACCATTGGCCTCAGGGTGAAATACCTGTGTGGTTTCCTTCCTCTCTGGCAACCGAGTTAGGAAGCACGCCTGTATCTTTACAGTGATTAGGTTTATTGACACACCATTCAAATTGTAATTAACTTCACAATGCTCAAATGGATATTCAAAGTCTGCTTCTTTTTTTTTACCCAGCTACCACTAGGTGCCCTTAAGCGAGGCATTGGAATAACTCCCTGATCTGTGTTTGAAATGTACTGCCTTGACTGAGAAACCATTCAGATAATTGCATGTGTGAAGTACAGAGATGAGGTTATCATTTTAAAAAAAGACATCAAATTGACTACCCTCAATGACCATGTTAACCACTATTATTGCACACAGAGTCCATTCAACATGTGACTTAAGCAAATTCTTACTTCTGAACTTATTTAGGCTTGCTGTAAAAGGGGTTGAATACTTAAAAGCAATGTATTGTCTATTTTACATTTCTAAAACATAATTCCACTTTGGCATGGGGTATTGTGTATAGGCCAGAGACATTTATTTATTTTTTGTTTATTTAATCAATTTTAAATTCAGGCTGTAGCAAAATGTAGAGAAAGTCAAGGGGGTGTGAACCTACCCAATTTTGTTCTGCCCATCAACGACCATTGGTGAGCAGGCAAGAGACATTATATTAGGCTCCCCGTTAGCTGTTGCGAAAGGAGCAGCTACTCTTTCTGGGGTCCATACAAAACAATACAGAGCATTAATAGACAACAGCTCTAGCACAGATCTACATATATTTAAAAACATCTAGGTCAAGTAAGGGAGAGGTTTTGTGCCATGGATGTTGCATGATCTGTTTTGAGCTCCAAGACAGGATCGTGTCAAGGCACAGATCTGGGGAAGGGTAGCAAAATAAATTCTGCAGCATTGAAGGTCCACAAGAACAGTGAGTGGCCTCCATCATTGTTAAATTGGAACCACCAAGACTCCTCCTAGAGCTGGCTGCCCAGCCAAACTGAGCAATCGGGGGAGAAGGGCCTTAGGGAGGTGACCAAGTACCCGATGGTCACTGCCAGAGCTCCAGAGTTCCTCTGTGGAGCTAGGAGAACCTTCCAGAAGGACAACCATCTCTGCAACTCTCCAAAGATTAGGCCGTTGTGGTAGTGGCCAGACAGAAGCCACTCCTCAGCAAAAGGCACATGACAACCCGCTTGGAGTTTGACATTCACCTAAAGGATGAAACCAAGATTTAACTCTTTGGCCTGAATACCGAGCGTCATGTCTGGAGGAAACCTGGCATCATCCCTACGGTGAGGCATGGTGGTGGCAGCATCATCATGCTGTGATGTTTCAGGGACAGGGAGACTACTGAGGATCAAGGGAACGATTAACAGAGCAATCCTTGAAGATCTGCTCCAGAGCGCTCAGGAACTCAGACTTGATCAGAGAATTAACATTTGCTCCTTTGACTGGGTGGACATGTCAGTTCATGCTGCAAGCGCTCTGGTTGGAGGATGTCCTCCGGAAGTATTCATAATTACTGTGTGTCCATGTAAAGGGGTGAGAACCATCAGCCTTCCACGGTTTGTATTGAAGTAATCATACCCAGAGGAGGATGGAAGCGAGCTGTCCTCCGGCTATACCATGGTGCTAACCTACAGAGTGCTGTTGAGGCTACTGTAGACCTTTGCAAAAGTGTTTAACAATTACTTGGTGACATGTGATCATAGTTAAACTTTTTGGGGATAGGAGGCAGTATTCAGAAGTTTGGATGACTGAGGTGCCCAAAGTAAACGGGCCTGCTACTCAGGCCTAGAAGCTAGGATATGCATATAATTAGTAGATTTGGAAATAACTTTTTTTCCATTGAAAGCCTATCCACCATACAAAGACTTAATGACTCAGTTCGCGATCCCTTTGGCTTCCACTACGTGGAATTGTTTCAGGCTTACTCTGAAAAATTAGGGAGAAACATCACTTTCAATGAGAGGCCAGTGGAAATTTCCAGAGATGTGTCCTGCGATCGAGAGCGCGCCTCTTGTTTTTCCTTTTCGGTTGACGAAGCTATTGTCCGGTTGAAATATGATCGAATTACGACAAACCTGATTGATTATAAACATCTTTTGACATATCTATGAACTTACAGTACTTTTTTGATTTGTCATCTGCCTGCTGTGACAGCACTTCGTGCTAATGGATTACTGAACAAACAGGTTTTTGGACATAAACTGACTTTTTCAAACAAAACTAACATGTAACATGGAGTCTTGAGTGGAACCACAAGATAAAAGGCAAGTGATACATTTAGCTATTTCTGACTTTTTACTCCTCTGCTTGGCTGGCTACTGTTTGTAATGATTTGTCTGCTGGGCATTGTTCAGATAATCGCATGGTTTGCTTTCACCGTAAAGCCTTTTTGAAATCTTACAGCGGTTGGATTTACAAGAAGTTTCTTTAAGCTGATGTATAACACTTGTATGTTTAAGGAAGTTTTATTATAACCATTTCTGAATTTGGCGCTCTGCAATTTCATTGGCTGTTGACGTGGGACGCTACCGTCCCACCTATCACAAAGTAACTTAAAATGATATGAATTTCACTGATGGTCATCCCCTTCCTGATGAGCCTCCACTGACACTAGTTTAAATTCTACAGTTGTGGGTGTCACGGAGTAGACTGATAGTCCATTTCATTGATCCACAATCCATTAGTAAGGCTTTACAGTGAGAAGTATGCCCCAATGCAATTCTGAAGTCAACTATACCCATTGAGATTAGATGTTTACTTTGTCAAATTAGCATGTTCTCTTGAATGTGTAACAGTCCAAACTTATTTTGCATCTAGTTCAAATATGGCACATTCCCATTTGCACTTTCAATGATGTACTTTATTTTAACAAACTGTAGTCCATCGGTAATCTTTGTGGCTAGTTTCTCATAGCTAAGTAACATGGGCAATTTGCACAGCCAGTCTAAGGGGGGCATGATTTGAAAAATGTAATACAAACCCAGCCCCAACTTTACTCCTTGTGACAGAGGTGTCAAACTCAGTTTACGATAACCAAAGTAATCCCACTTAAGTCAAATTTGACACTAGAATAAAATGTTTGATGCCACAGGCCATTTTCAAAAGGATTTGGATGTTTAGGGGGCAGTTCCTCTTCAATGCAGTAATGTCTGTTTTGAACAAGTCCAGTTTACTACATCATAAGTAATCTTCAAATTAGGCTTCCAATGCAATATACTCCCTTAAAATGTACATTGTGAGATGTGATCAAGCGACTGAATTTGAACATGATCTTTCCCACATTCAAAAAGGCACTTCCCAATTTGAGCCATCTTTGTTGCATGTTACCAAATGAATAACATAGCGCCGCTCGCATTAGTATCACTGCTTTTTATTAAGAATTTGTCTCAAGGCCTTCTTCAGAGCTTCTTTAACAGGATCTTCTCTAAAGGCCAAAAGCTATTTGAAGCCTGCAAGGTCCCAGTGGATTGCTTCAGTAAACAGCAAAGGCATCTGAAAATTGTCAAAAGAACAAAGCTGTTAAGAGTTAGTATTTAATACAGCTATAGAGTTATACATTTAGCTGGAATCCTTAATAAAGACATCCACTGTTAGCCGAGGAAGATAATGTTAAGACTGGGACAGTTAACCCTATCCTGATTGAATGAAGTAGTTGATGAATAAAATGCTAATTCATGATATATTAGTACACAAATCCAATATAAGTGGACTAACAAGTATTTTCATTGAAGTCTCTGCAATGTATTGCATGTAGAAACAGGTCACAACCTCAAGCAGATTTATGTGAACATGATCTATTCCGGTCTGGCTGGAGAGTTCAGCTAATATGATTAGGGGGCCTCCCATCCAGCCCCATAATTAAAATGACATCAGCTAAAAAGTTCACTAATCTTGCTGGAGTCCAGCCCAGTGTTTAGAGTCAAAGGCCATTTCCTTAAGAATGGTGCACCTTGACAGATGATCAGGCACGTCAACCACTTCTGAAACAAAGCCACATTTTAAAGCAGTTTGAATGGTTAAGTTACCCATTTCCTGCAAGTTATTAATATCTACGCAAATAGGAACCACCAATGACAAAAAGATTTGCATCAACCAAGGAAACCTTGCAGAGCACAAACTGTTTTTCAAAAGGTCTAAGTAATTTACATTGTTGGGGGGGTTTAACCCATCAAAGCCACACTAAAAATTAGATTATAAGCTGGACCACCAGTCTCAACCCACAGTGGAGAGGATGCGTTCAGATGGCATTTAGACTTAATACCACAGAGAGAAGATTACAACCGATCACACCTTGGTCAGTGACAATACAGAGTCAGGAAATGCTGCACCTCATAGCTTGCGCCCAAAACCTAATGAAATATTCTCAGATTGAAATGGAGCATACATGTGAGCGATTGGCCAGAGTGAAGTCAGGAAAATTAGGCTGCGTTTACACAGGTAGCCTAATCATGGATATTTGACGTATACGTTTTTCAGAAATACCAATTACTGAGAAAAATAGGCCTAGCAGTGTAAACACAGCCTAAGGACCCAGTTTGTGGGCTACATACTGCATTGCCAAGTTACTGGTGAACTGGTTAAGTCCTGAATAGCCCTCTGTGATTTTAATAAATAGAAAACAAGTGAGTAACTCAACAGGATGTGATTAAACATTTGGCTATTTGCAGAAAGTCAAACAGCTCATTTGGATATAACAGCTCAGAGAGAAGATTAAAATCAATCACACCTTGGTCAACAACACCCTTGAGTGTCAATACCAAGTCAGGAAATTCTTAATATCATCATAGCTGCAAAAGTCTCAGAAGACCATACTATATGCCACTTGGTTGGTACTCATTAGGTTAAAAACAAGGAACTTAAAAATCACTCCAAAAGAAATCAAGCCAGTTTCTAGACGGGTTTTACAAAGTCTAACCATTTGGCCATCCAAGTAAGAAATACTGTTTTTTTTTTTTAAATATTGAAACACATACCTGTTTAGTCTCATCCTCTTCGACTTATCAAAGACATTGTAATCAACTGAAGATGTCGAGGTTGGGTGCCTTTTCCCTTCTGTGACCAGAGAATGCATAAAGTGAAGTTGTGTGAGCCATCCTTTTAAGTAAACTAACTTGATTGGATAGTGTGTGCTTGGGGTGTTCTATTGGCTATCACTTGGGACAATAATTACATGTCAAATTAGTGTAATGATTACACAGCTGTAAATCTTGTGTAATTGAACGAACCAGGGACAGGATTGGACAACCACAATCACTATGGTAGCATCTTTGGTGTAGCGCATCATCAGAATAGCAATTTGGCTGTTTCTATATATCGCAGGTGTGTACCATCTGGCCCCCCTGAGACGTGGAAGGATAGGCTTTTCAATTTATGCACATTTCAGAGAGAAGCCAGACAATAAAATAGTCTGATTCTCATTAATACAGCCAAGCCGTCTGGAGCATTATCAGTAATTATGGAATAAACAAGGTGGAATGTTCGCAGCTAATCAGAAACATTATTTTATGTAAGGGAAGACTGCCAAATTAGATGGGGCACGGCCTGCCTTAACTTGAAGGATATGGGAATAGGATTATCTGAATATCTTTGGTATACTTTGGTTGTGTTCCTCTGCTCAGACGTTGCTGACGTGTCAGCTCTTACAATGCCAGATAATTATTTTACGTATAAACTAACCAAACGTTATAGCAATCTGGTGCCCAATGGCACTGTCGATGACGTGGCACGGAACCATTGGTTGACGCATGCAACGTCTTAGCAGGGTAACACGACCTAGGTCTTCACAAGATACGAGTACGCAGAGTAGGACATGGAAATAACAAAATAAGACGAGTCTTTATTTAACATTCATTAACAAGATATGAAAAGACATGCTATTCCACAGAACCGTTAATAGACTACATAGTGCACAGAAAGCAGTAAATGTACCACAATACCCCATGTTGTTAAATCCAAAATAAATCAGGTTTTAACAAATTGACAGCATTGTTTTCCCATCAACATATAATCGTTTTGTTTGGTCAAATAAACTTTTTTTCAGAGGGGACATTTACAACAATGAATTATGACCTGAAGAAGAAAACAATGTGACATTCTAGTATTAACACTAACTTTCGAACTAAACTACAAGTGCACTTTCGTCTTTTTCCACCACACAGATTCTTGGTCAGAACAATCTTTGTTTGGAATGTTTACTTTTTTTTTTAAAGCAGAGAAAAAAATATTTATTCAAGAGAACTGGCACCATTGACTGTATTTACATTCCTCATTCATAGCTCACCACTCAAACACACCAATAAAGCATTATGAATTAAAGTATTCAATAAGCTTTGAGTTATGATCATCGTGCCTGGTTCATTGCATCAGCGATATATTCAGTAACCCTCTTCATTTTAATCATAGCCGACACACTTCCATAAAAAATAATGGTGCAAATGACATTTGACACTGGTTACTTATCATACAGTAAGCATCCTCTCTGCTGCAATAATACTTTGTAAACATGTTCAGACAAGTATTAACATGTCAATGTTGTTTTGAATAGAAGGAGGAATTACCTCACCATTTTTGGCACATAAAACATGTTTTGTCATAAAGAAATATAATGCATAACAGTGGATATGAATTTCATGTAGTCATTCTATTATTTGTCAATGTTTATACTGTTTTGTTATATAAGCCAATGCAAGTTCACTAAACTATACTTCGGTGAGCATATACATTGTAACTTCAATATTAATTTGCTGTGTGAGCAGGTAGTATCTCCTATTTTAACAATAATTAACAGTAACTTAAAATAAATAAGCAGTCCTTCACTAATATGAGGAGATTACAAGTCTTAACGTCGAGGCACCGTAGCTATTCACTATCTTTGACACCAGAGTAGCCTATGAACTAAAGGACAGTTTATAGGCTTGGGAGGGAGTTCTATATAAAATATGGATTATATTGCTGATTAAATGAACACACCGCCCAAAGCATGTCTACACACAGCATTTGTGTGTGCTCCTATTCCTGTCACCTACTGAAAAACATTACACTGTTTTTGGTGCAACATGAACAACTTCAAAAAGTGAATGGAGTGTTTTTTTTCCACCAGCTTCTGTGTCTGCTTACTGCCATGATCTATGTAAATCATAGCCTGGCATGACCACAATAACATTGCCTTCTGAAAACAAGCACGCAGTGAAGTTTGACATCTTACTTCGATTTTCACCACTTCCTTTATGAATTGTGGAGAGATGGCACAAATGAACAACTATCAAAATAGCCCTCAAGACATTAGAATATAAGTCATCTTTTAATTTGCCTCAATACATCAGATCCTACTTCTCTCAGAGACAAGATACTATTTTCCAAAACAAACATACTCTAACCTTTGACCTCAATAAATTAGTAGAGTGGGCGAAATCCTTAATCCTCCCACTTATTCAGTGGAATTGTGGTGCTTCTCAATACCATTGAGAGTGGACAGAAGAGCAGAAAGAGGAGCTAAAGAGCTCACACTGCCTGTAGGCCTCTCTCGCACCCATCCAGCTGCACCTTAATCTTGTGCAGTTCCTCGATCTCCTGGTGGTGGCGCTCTGTCTTGTGGCTCACCAGAGAGCGGTAGAAGTGGATGGTGAATACCACAAAGATCACCCCCACCGGCACCATGATGATGGTGGAGGCCAAGGCCGCCTGCCAGCCGCTGTGCCCTGGCGGAACGGCGGACGGCACAGCGGGGCCACTACAGTTAACCTTAGATAGTGCCAGTTCGGCAGCAGCCACAGCCACCTGGTTGGCAGCACCAGAGTCCACGGGCAGGAACTTGATCCAGCAGAGTAGCACCACCTCAGCCAGGAAGAGCAGGATGCCCAGGGCGGTGGAGAAGCCCCAGGCTAACTCAATGTAGTGGTGCATGCGCTCGTGAGGTGACTCACTGACCGAGTTGAGGTTGTGGATGTTGCTGACCGCCTCCACGTGCGGAAGGATGCAGGTGCTGATGAGCAACGCAAATAAGTGTACAGCCACCAGCACCGTGGTGCACACACTAAAGGCGATGAGCAGCATGCGCGGGTAGTTGTACTGCATCTCCAGCTGGACCTCCACCATGGCCACCTAGCATGGCACAACAACAACATCACCATTATCATAGTTCACCACCACAGTGAGCGGGATAGCTACTAACATAAATGTCAAAACGGCCTACTTTTCAGATTGGTTCACATGCTAATAATAGCAGCCTGGGAGTGAGTGAGTGTGCTTTTTTTCCCTCAAGAGGTTTATCTGAAAAATGTCTCAGTCTCTAGTGACACAACGTACAGGCTGACAGGGAAATTGATCTTGAAAACAACTTTGGAGGGATTATTATCCCTGGAAAATAGTGGGGTAACTCACCATAGCAAAGCCTGAGAGCAGGGCAGAGGTGCGGCTGGAGGCTTTCAGCTTGGCCCGGCTCAGGTAGAGCTTCCTCCAAGACAGGGCCTGTACAGAGTGGTGATTGGAGGTGACCAGCTCCAGGTAGCTGCGGCGCACCCAGTCCCTGTAGTCCATCCCTCCACCCTCCGGCATCTGCTCTGAGCCCCCTGGGGCCGGGGAGCCCATGGGCACATTCAGCTCACTGCTCATGGCAACTAGCAGACAAGGAAGGATGGCAACATTAATAAAAGGAAATAAAATAAATACATTTAGAGTTCATGTTTGTCGGTGTGACAATTTTACAGTGTAGTCCAATACACTTGAGACACACACTATGGCTGAATTCTTGAGACATATCCAAAACTAGACTGCTCACTTTGCTGGGATTCTATTGTTTTATGACTGGTTTGCATCACCAGTCTATAGTTAAGCACAAAAAAACATGGCTATTGCCAGCTACACAAAATCTTGAGCATTGAGTGCTTGAAAGTATGGGTTGTGCCTTAATGCCAGCTGCAGCAAAAAAAAAGTACCAGGTTTACATCCTTGTCAATGTTGGCTAAGAATTTAACTTGTGTTTGACACATATACTAGAGATTAAGACAACTCATTGTAAAACGTCTTCTCTTTTTAGTCATATGGCTACATCCTTGTCAGGAAAGTTCAACCTGATACGACCATGAATGTCTAGTAGATAGGCCAATCATTTACAACTTGGTCAAATTATTTGTAGCTGAACAAATAATTTTGTGCATGATATTCCTGAAGCCTGTATTACGGGTATTGTTCCCACACAGACATAGTTCCATGTTACTGCACTTGTTTACGAAGACAGACGACCACCTGTGCCAGTTAGCTTGCTCGAACACCTGTGTGTAAACGTAACTGTGGAGGAAGTGTAGTTCGTTGGCTGGAGGCACACAGATGTATGGATCTGTGCAAATCTGCTACAGTAAGTATATATATTTTATTTGAAAGATGCTTTCTCGCCGATATGAAAGATATGGAAGTTGTTTTGAAAACCATATCAAACGCGATGATTGACGTTTCTAAACGTTACAGCAGAGCGTCGGGATTGTAGTTCACATGGTTCCACCGGTAAGCGGTGCTTATAGCTGAGAACCAGTGGGTTAATATCTATAAGCTAAGTACCCACCACATTAATATATCGCGCTCACGCTAGCCAACTGTTTTATTTCTTTCTAGACAGCTTCAACCTTGCGCTCTGGCTAGAATCAGCAGTGCGTGGGAATATCAACTAAGTAGCAAATAAACCACCAGGAAAAATAACAGGTGCAACCTAGCTAGCCATGTCATAAAACGTTTATTTCAGGCATTCCAGCGTCCAACTGCTCCGAGGTGTTGCTAGTACGGCTAACGTTACTCATAAAATGTTGACGATGTGACTTCCTAGCACTCTGGCTAGCATCGCGTTGGCTAAGTTATTAACAAGCTCGGTAGGCTGCTACACGATTCTTGATATAGTTTTACCTTTTTGCCAAGACGTCCTTTGACCTATTAATTCATCCACAAACCTTAGCGAACTTCGATGAATGAGAGGGTGGTTAAAATATTTGCTGTGAGAGACTTGACTACAATCTTTCCTTCGCACTCACTGTTATTTTAGTCCGGAGCATTCTGGTCACGTGATCCAGGGCAGAGTACGAAAACTTCCTCTGTGGATGTTTTTTTGGCGGTTGGCAACCAACTAAGGTTCATTACCGACACCAACTGTATTGGAGGGTGGACCAGAGACAGGGGAGGTCTAAAAAAAATCTACACAATATTCTCGTCACCCCACGGAAACGAAATACATCATTAAATCGTACATCCCTTTGAAGATTTCCCCAGCGGTTCACTTAATCTGGGCTCTTCAACCCCATTACTCCTCAAATCTAATAACAATCTCTCCCTTTTATATTTCTGGCACTGAAATAGTGGAACACGTTCTGTCTCCATTTCCTGCTGACAATGATCACACCTCCCAGTTGATGTTTCCCCACCAATTTCAATATACGATTGAGCCTTGTGTGTCCCAGTCTCAGCCTTGTGATTACGCTTTCATCCCTTCTCTCTCGAGTTGATGACCTCCCTGCCCTCACCTTTTCCTGAATTTTATACAGGCGTCTTCCCTTTCCCTCCTCTTCCACAACTCATCTAATTTGTTTCTAACCCCTTTTTAATCAACTGGTAAGGCTTCTACTTTACTGATTGACAATTCCATCTCAACCTTAGGATGTTTAAGAGCCTGCTTGCCGATAACATCCACCTCCTCGTTCCCCTCTACTCCCACATGAGCTGGTGCACAGAGGAACATCACAAATACCCCCATCTGTCTCACCCCATAAAAGCACTGTAAAACCTCAAACAATAAATACATTCTGTCTGCTCCGAGTCATTCATTTCAGCTCATCAGTGCTGCACAGTAGTCAGAGCAGATGACTGGCTCACCACCTCCACCCACTCTGCAGCCAAGAGTATGGCCATCAACTCCATTGTGTAAACATAAATGATCCATTGCTATTTTTGTCACTGTCACCTTAAATATTAATCATTAGATATTTAATAAGTAGACATGCACTCATAATTAACTGTAGCGCATATAAAGCACCCACAAGTTTCTAGTGCCTGAAAACACAATAATTGCGGGATGAACAGGTGATGAATTTCCGGCCAAGGGTGGTCAATTTAAAAAATAATTCCTTCCTCCCTCGCCCCTTGCCCTGCAAGTGTATACTTGTCAGACGTCATGATACGTCATCAGAAGTGTCCACTTAATTTGAGGGCTGAGGGGATAGGGTGTGTCTTAAGTGTTTGGACCGCAGCCATCATCAAGAAAGCATTATATTGGGTTCTTAAATGTTCACTTACAACTGAATCTACTCCTTCCTCAACAGTTCTTACCCTCTCTAGCAACCCTAGATCTATCACTGGCTGAGGGAGCAACCAAGGTGGGATAGCAGGAAGAACCACAGGGACTAAACTCCCTTCCGAACAACTCCATCTCCCTCGCCATGCCAATGCCTATCCACCCAAAACTTGTATTCAGATGTCATGTTCCCAGCACTCTAGGAGCACCTTTTTCATAGGATGTGTAACCTTATGTCCTTGTAGGTTGATCCAATATGTCATGGTTAGCTGTTGTCTTAACTTTAACAGCATCTCTCCCAAAAATGTTAATTGTTTATGACTGGAGGTAACCTTTAACTGAGACACAAAGAAGATTATTTGTGGCCCAGATCTTGACATGATCCATTTTAGGTAGTAAACTACGAACTTTAAGATGTAAAAATGTCAAACATTTTCTGCATTTAAAATCACACAGAGTTTCAGTACAAGTCAGATAATTTGAGATTTCAGAACAACCTGTACTTCGCCCTGTTCACCCCGGAAGTATTACATCTCCTTGCAGCGTTGATAGTGCAATGGTTCCTCCATTTTAATTAGTCCTCTCCTCTCCAGAAAGTAAGTCAGCCTTTCCGTTATCATCCTTTCCATAAATGTACATACATGAGATGTCAACGCTATCAGACTATAGCTTGAAGGACTATTAGGGTCTTTCCCTAGTTTCCGTATTGGCACAACGACAGCCTGCTTCCAACTTCCAGGCAGTTCCTGCCACACCTTATTGTAAAGGCCCAATACTTTCCCCATTGCAGTGTCACTGAGATGAGCCATCATGATGTAACATCTCATCCTTCCCGAGGAGATGTTACCCCAGCTTTAGCTAATGCTCTCTTCATCTCAGCCAACGTAAAAGGGCCATTCAATGTATCCCCAACCATCTTTCTCTGATCCACGACCCCCGGCGGATCTCCTCTGACCCTCTCTCTCCCACGCTGCCCCTCTTCTGTCAGATTAGTTGAGCTGTGCACCTTCACAAATACCTGGGTTAACATCGCTGCCTTCTCAGTATCTCACTGCAACCATCTCCCCACTTTTCAGCACAGGGAGATCCAAATATCTTCTGACCCCACTCATCCTCTTAATAATCCCCCGTGCTTCTCCCACAGGAGTGATCCTGCCTATGTTTCCACAGAACCGGCACCCGTACTCCCTCTTAGCTGTCCTAATGATCCTCCTTAATAGTGCTTGTGCTTGTTTATACTGAATCAGGTGCTGGTAATTATTGGACCTTTTCAACATTCTGAAAGCCCTGTTCCTACACTTCACAGCTTCTCTACACTCCTCAGTTCACCAGGGAACTGCGTTTACTCTTTCTCCCCTGCCTTGTGGCCCCTACTAATGCTCCTCTACTCCATCATTCACAATTTCTATATCTGAATTGAGATCAACCTGAGACAGCTCCTGTTCACTCAACTCTCGAAACTGACCCAACTCTGCTTTCACAAATATCCCTCTCCACAATCCATTTCCTACTGAAACGTCCACCCTCATTCCTTCAGTACACATGATATGATAGTGATCACTACCCTCTGTAGATTCCTTCAATACCTCCCAACTACATCCGCCTGCCATTGAACTTGAGATCAGAGTAAGATCCAGAGCAGATTCATTTCCAGTTATTGGGTCAATCTTGGTTCCCCGGCCGTCATTAAGACTCACAAGCCCTTTCTCATCAAGTAGTTCTTCCAACACATGTCATCAGTCCGTAACCCTCCCCAGAGCGTACTATGAGCATTAAAATCCCCACACCACATCACCCATCTCCTATCTTGACCTACTAAATTCCCAAGGGCCATCAACTCTTGCCTCTCTAGTCCCCCCTCTATCTCTACAGAATGCAACATACCCTTCTATTAAACAATCTAGAGTAGAGTTAAACCATGTCTCCTGGAGACATATCACATCAAGAAACTGTTTGAACTCTTGCCCATTAGCCATCAAACGTCTGGCATTCCATTGAAGGATCAACACCATTATGACAATTAACCAATACATGATTCCTGGCTGAACTGGTCATAATCTAGTTCACTGCCTGCTACACTATGATCTGTATCTTCTTAATCTTAGATTGTAATTTTTCTGTGCAAATGATTGCTGCTGTCACAAATGTAACGACCTTCCTCATTGTCTACTACCAATCTTGTGTTCTCCCCCAACCTGCATCCCGACAGGCCCTAGAATACATGCTTTTCTAGGTGCCCCCCTTATTTCAGCGTGAACTACCTTCACTGCTTCTGCATACAAGATTTTACACCCACTCCGCACCTGCTGCACTTCCACCTGTCTTCTCATCACGGCACAACCCCCATATGCCACACTATGGGCACCCCCAACGTTACAGCAGTTTAACTGAACCCCGTCTCCACATTCCCCATATCTTTATAATTTTTTTAAATTTCACCTTTATTTAAACAGGTAGGCCAGTTGAGAACAAGTTCTCATTTACAACTGCCACCTGGACAAGATAAAGCAAAGCAGTGCGACACAAACAACAACACAGAGTTACACATAAACAAATGTACAGCCAATAACACAATAGAAAAATCGATGTACATTGTGTGCAAATGTAGAAGTGTAGGGAGGTAAGGCAATAAATAGGCAATTGAGGCGAATTAATACAAATTTAGCATTAACACTGGAGTGATAGATGTTCAGATGATGTGCAAGTAGAGATACTGGGGTGCAAGAAGATAAGTAACAATATGGGGATGAGGTAGTCGGGTGGGCTATTTACAGATTGGCTGTGTAAAAGGAACAGTGATCGGTAAGCTGCTCTGACAGCTGATGCTTAAAGTTAGAGAGAGAGATATGACTCCAGCTTCAGAGATTTTTGCAATTTGTTCCAGTCATTGCCAGCAGAGAACTGGAAGGAAAGGCGGCCAAAGGAAGTGTTGGCTTTGGGGATGACCAGTGAAATATACCTGCTGGAGCGCATTCTACGGGTGTGTGTTGCTATGTTGACCAGTGAGCTAAGATAAGGCAGGACTTTACCTAGCATAGACTTAGATGACCTGGAGCCAGTGGGTTTGGCAACGAATATCTAGTGAGGGCCAGCCAACGAGAGCATACAGGTCGCAGTGGTGGGTAGTATATGGGGCTTTGGTGACAAAACGGATGGCACTGTGATAGACTACATCCATGCTGAGTAGAGTGTCGGAGGCTATTTTGTAAATGACATCGCCGAAGTCAAGGATCAGTAGGATAGTCACTTTACGAGGGTATGTTTGGCAGCATGAGTGAAGGAGGCTTTGTTTAGCGAAATAGGAAACCAATTCTAGATTTAATTTTGGATTGGATATGCTTAATGTGAGTCTGGAAGGAGAATTTACAGTCTAGCAAGACACCTAGGTATTTGTAGTTGTCCACATATTCTAAGTCAGAACCATCGAGAGCAGTGATGCTAGTCGGGCGGGAGGGTGCGGGCAGCAATCGGTTGAAGAGCATGCATTTAGTTTTACTTCCATTTAAAAGCAGTTGGAGGTCACGGAAGGAGTGTTGTATGGCGTTGAAGCTCGTTTGGAGGTTTGTTAGCACAGTGTCCAAAGAAGGGCCAAATGTAAACAGAATGGTGTCGTCTATGTAGAGGTGGATCAGAGAATCACCAGCAGCAAGATCGACATCATTGATATATACAGAGAACAGAGTCTGCCCGAGAATTGAACCTGGTGGCACCCCCATAGAGACTGTCAGAGGTCTGGACAACAGGCCCTCCGATTTGACACACTGAACTATATCTGAGAAATAGTTGGTGAACCAGGTGAGGCAGTCATTTGAGAAGCCAAGGCTATTGAGTCTAACGATAAGAATGTCAATCAGCACAGAGTCGAAAGCCTTGGCCAGGTCGATAAAGACGGCTGCACAGTACTGTCTTTTATCGATGGCGGTTATGATATTGTTTAGGACCTAGGTTGAGGTGCACCCATGACCAGCTTGGAAACCAGATTGCATAATGGAGAAGGTACGGTGGGATTCAAAATGGTCTGTGATCTGTTTATTAACTTGGCTTTCGAAGATTTTAGAAAGGCAGGGCAGGATGGATATAGGTCTATAACAGTTTGGGTCTAGAGTGTCTCCCCCTTTGCAGAGGGGGATGACCGTGGCAGCTTTCCAATCTTTGGGGATCTCAGACGATACGAAAGAGAAATTGAATAGGCTAGTAATACGGGTTGCAACAATTTCGGGAGATCATTTTAGAAAGAGAGAGTCCAGATTGTCTAGCCCAGCTGATTTGTAGGGATCCAGATTTTGCCGCTCTTTCAGAACATCAGCTGGGGGGGGGGCTGGGCAAGTTGCTGCAGGGGGTGCTGACATGTTGGCCGGGGTAGAGGTAGCCAGGTGGAAAGCATGGCCAGCCGTTGAAAAATGCTTATTGAAATGATCGATTATCGTAGATTTATCGGTGGTGACATTGTTTCCTATCCTGAGTGCAGCGGGCATGGAGGAGGTGCTCTTATTCTCTATGGTCTTCTTTATAGTGCCCCAAAGCCTTTTGGAAATAGTGCTATAGGATGCAAATTTCTGTTTGAAAAAGATAGCCTTAGCTTTCCTAACTGACTGAGTGCATTCGTTCCTTACTTCCCTGAAATGTTGCATATCACAGGGGTTATTCGACGCAAATGCAGTACGCCACAGGATGTTTTTGTGCTGGGCAGTCACGTCTGTGGTGAACCAAGGGCTATATCTGTTCTTAGTTCCACATTTATTGAATGGGGCATGCTTATTTAAGATATGAGAAAAGTACTTTAAATGAGCAACCAGGCATCCTCTACTGACGGAATGAGGCCAATATCCTTCCAAGATACCCGGGCCAGGTCGATTAGAAAGGCCTGCTCGCTGAAGTGTTTTAGGAAGCGTTCGACAGTGATGAGGGGTGATGGTTTGACCGCGGACCCATTACACACGCAAGGAATGAGATTGAAGACAGCAGAGGTGTATTTAGAGGGCAAGTTGGTCCAGATGATATCTAAGAGGGTGCCCATGGTTACGGATTTAGGGTTGTACCTGGTAGGTTCCTTGATAATTTGTGTGAGATTGAGGGCATCTAGCTTAGATTGTAGGACGGCCGGGGTGTTAAGCATGTCCCAGTTTAGGTCACCTAACAGTACGAACTCTGAAGATAGATAGGGGGGCAATCAATTCACATATGGTGTCCAGGGCACAGCTGGGCATATGCATGTTCTCCCCTACATTTCGCACATCTCTTTTTGCCTTTGCCCAAACCTTTGACAGTTATAGCAATGCAATGGTTTTGGAACATATGCTCATACATAGTAACTCATATACCCAATCCTAACCTTTTCTGGCAGTACCAGAGTATCAAAATTTAGTAGCGCTGACAAGCTATCCACCTTCTTCCCATCTTGTGTTATTTGGAGGCACTTTGCCTCAATAAGAGAGCCTCCCTTCAAATGGTCCTTTATTTCTTTCATGTTAACAATTTCTGGAAGTCATGTAATAACTCCCTTCATCCACTGCTATCCAGTTTGATCTGGCATGCTACCATTAACCACACGTTTACATACCTGCTTGAGTTTGAGTGCTTTCTCATACGGTTTAGCATTGATACACAACCAAACTTCCATCACAAAGAACTTTAGCAGAAAATCTCTCCTACTCTCCAAATCTCTGGTCAATACTATCAGATTTACCGCAGTGACTCCACCCTCGTCCTTAAATTTCACCAGTGATGACCAGTCTTTTTTTTGTCTGGTTTTGTTATTTTGACATGAATAACATGTCACATATCAGCTTGCAAATATATTTTTATCATTGAGTTAATAAAGCCACATTCAAACAGGTCTCTTTTTTGCTTTCTTGAGTATGGCAGCTCCAAAATGCAGGTGTTTCAGTGCTTTCTGTGGTGGGGCAGCCAGCGGACAATATGGAGCGTAGGGGTTGGTAATGTTCTCTAGTTGCGCTGTGATTGGCTCAGCATTCTGTCACTCATGGGGACATTACATCAAAGCAAAATCTACAGGGAGAGATAAAAAAAATTCAAGCCCCTTGGGTAGTAAATCTAAGTGTATGTTGTGTAGTAAGCTGTTAGTAGCCAATGTGACTCACCCTAATAATTTGGTCCCTTTCCCCCTCATAACTGAGCCTACTGTTCTGACTTGGTGGTGCACATGTAGCCTATCGCCTGTTTTAGAGAAATGTAGTCATCGAATATTGTAAGAGCTTTCATTGTCTTATATATCCCCTTTAATTAGCCTACGTTCTGAATTGGTATACAGGGAGAATACTGTAAGAGCGACCCTTGTTCTGAATTCTGTCACTGTACATTTCAAAGTGCTGAACAAATGGTTGACTATGTCCGTCCTAGCTCACTCATTAAAGTCTTATCCACTCATTGCCCCCTTATGCCATAGTTGTACATCTCAAATTGTTAGTAGAAAGCACCTTTGTTTAAGCCTCAACAGCTGCTTTTTTAAAGGCAGTAAATTAAGCTAAATTGACGGTTTTGCTGCCAGACAAGGCTCCGCTGACGGCCAGGTGTAGCAGTGGTAAGGTGTTGGGACTGCTGTTGGGACTGCGGTTGGGACAGCTTTATGTAGGCCAAGTTTGTCACCGTTATAGTGCAATTACTGTAAGGAAGTGATATTATGCTGTGTTCGTAAATGACAAACCTAATTGACAAAACTGTAAAGAAAAAAAAAAACTCAACCTGTCAGTCACACTTTCAATCCAATCATATCTTTCTCACACACACACACACACACACACTTGTATGTACTGTAAAAAAAAATAACATTCAATTCCACCCATGAAGAGGTTTCATGCCCAAGGAAGGAAATTAAACAAATCTTTTCATTACCTTAACCAAGTTCTTAAAACTAGATAGGGGTAGACAACTTGAGTCTTAGGTATGTCATAACTAACAATAAAATGTAATTGTTATACTGAAAAATATATATATTTCAATGCTTTTACTAAATTACAGTTCGAAAGTCAGTCAATTGAAATAGAATCAGAATGTTCTCACCACAAAAGGGCTTTAATTACAGACAGAAATACTCCAGTTTCATCAGCTGTCCGTGTGACTGGTCTCAGACAATCCTGCAGGTGAAGAGGCCGGATGTGGAGGTCCTTGACTGGTGTGGTAAAACATGGTCTGTGGTTGTGAGGCCAGTTGGATGTACTGCCAAATAATCTACAATGACATTAGAGGCATCTTATGGTAGAGAAATTAACAGTAAATTCTCTGGCACCAGCTCTGGTGGACATTGCTGCAGTCAGCTTGCCAATTGCACGTTGCCTCAAAACTTGAGACATATGTGGCATTGCTTTGTGACAAAACTACACATTTTAGTGGCCTTTTATTGTGCATAGCACAGGGCACATTGTGTTATGTTCATGCTTTTCAATATGCCACACTGGATGGATTCTTTTGGGAAAGGAGAACCAACAGGGATGTAAACAAATCTGTGCACAACATTTGAAAGAAGCTTTTGGAAAATCTTTGGAATATTTTATTTCAGCTCATGAAATCAACACTTCACATGTTGCATTCATATTTTTGTTCTGTATACAAGTCATAACTCAAACTATTATGCTGTTTTTTGTGTCAGGCTTCATCACTTTTTCCAGCAGGGGGAAGATTTAGACAGGGCACATACTTCATGAAGTCACTGCAGTCTATCCAACAGGAATTCTCATGCTAGAAAGATACTAATTCTTCTCTACCTAGCCCCATCCCAAAATGTTTAAATCACAGGGAACATTATTAATAACCAGAGGTATATTCAGAGGTGAAACGTTGCAAATGGTCCTCATTGATTTGAATACACTGAAGGATTTACATGCAAATTCCCAGCACGCTTATGCCAGCAAGCCAGACCCACATACCTACAGTTCTATATTCTGATAATTCATCATGCACCTTGAACATCCACCATACTGAAAATACGGTTTCAAAAGTATGAAAACAACCTTCCTCGGAATGTGTTCAGTAAAAAATGCCTTCGACGCCAAGCCTACTTCAAAACAAAAGGAAATTAGCAAGCTCAAATAGACATTTTGGAAACTTGAATAAACAATACTTCTTCCAGTGTATTGAAAGCAAAAAACAAATTATAGTTCAGATATTATAATGACACAGCAAGTGATGGGCATTTCCAACCCCCCCCAAATGTATTATTAGATTTACTAATGTGGTATGTGTGAAATTGCATTACAAAGATGAAATTGATCAAGTTACATTAGCATGTTTTTGTAAGGACCAGCATCACACACAGTAAGGCAACTGAACATCTCTGCACATGGCCTTGCTTAAGAGCTTGACAAAAATGGCACTGAACCAAGAGTTCACGCAACAGTTCCTTCTGCTCGTTTTCTTCTAATTTAATCACAAGCATTGTTTTGGCAGTGTGTTTTGACTGGTGTTTTGGCAATATCCTCAGTGGTGTCCTCCACAGGCGATTCAAAAGAAGTCATTTAAGGGCAGCGTCATCCAAGCTCAGGTAGTAGCCACTGGAGTGTGTAAAGAGACCTCTCCCTTCTGTTCTTTAGTCTTTTTATATTTGCAGAAGCTATGCAACACAAGTAACGTAAAGGCAGACCAAATTAACTTTAAGGCAGATTTGTTTCCTTTCTACCAAACTAACATCAACACTAAACACGCTCTGCTTATGACCTGTATGCTCAAGAGTTCAAAAACGCTCAACGCTGAAGAGCGGTGACAGAGGGAAACGCAAAACAAAAAGGAGGTGAAAGCGCCAACTGGGCAGCCATTTAAAGTTGAGGAAAAAATAGGAAACTTTAAGAGGCCAGTTTGTGAAGAGACAACTGGTCAACTATATCAGCCTAGCCCTGGCTTACACTGAAATGGTTGAGCCCCTTGGTGGAACTATATCTGTGCTCCCTGCAAGTGGTCTCAGACGCGGAAGCTTTCTCCCTTGCCGTCGATGTGACGCAGGCGCAGGTAGACGTCGGTCCCGATGCCCTGCATGGACTGGATGGACAGGGAACCGCCCAGGTACTCAGCGTATGCCCGGGAGGTGGGCAGCCCAAAGCCAAACCTGACGGGCACAGTTTCTCATTCGTTAATAATATTTGTAAACTGGCACTCATTAACAAATTGATAGATTTTGCATTGCAACATGCAAGGACCACCTTCCAGAGAAAGCAAATGTGTATAAATAATTTGGGGCTGCTAAATGCAGATGTAAACATTATGCTCACAGTCATAAGATTTTTGCACAAATTAAGTATTTCGTAGGTTATATCTACATGACTACTTAACGGAAAAGAACAGTTAAGACAACCTTTTTTATTCCGTATCCATCCCCCTACAAGTCTCAATAATTCATAGGATAAAGTAAACCCATGTGACTCAGTGAAATGGAAGCGTGTGATATTTTTCTACTTTAAGTGGTATCACCATGGCACACTGGCAGTCAATTCAACCCAGCATTATGAGATTAAGAACCGATGTAGTAGAAAGGGGATCGACAGACAGGACACAATGAACAGGATTATCACACGTATCAATTACCTTGTTCACATTCACTATGGCTGAACTGGTGCAAATGTTTTCCAACTGAAATTGTATACGGCCTGTCTAACTCACCCGTGCATTGGGCCGGACTGAGGCCCACTGTTGGTCAAGGTGTTGAAAAGGTTGTTCATGCGAGGGTCTTGGTAGCTCTCTTCAGCTGTGCTGTAATGGTAGTCCGTCACCTTGTCCAGGATGCTGTGGGGGATGCCGCCACCACGGTCTGAGATCCTGACCAACATGGAGGATACCCCAGGGTTACACAAGAGAAATTAAAAAGGTGTAGTATTCATGTTAACAAATTCTTATTTACAATGACAGCCTACCAAAAAGATCTCCTGCCAGGACAGGGGCTGGTATTACAAATAAAATACCTGCCACAGTACAATACTGAACATTTGTTTGAATTAAGACAACTGAAACCAAAGAAAGAGAAGGCAGATGCTTACAGTATATTCTGTAAGATTACATTTCTGGCGATTCCAATTATTTTCATCCCTGTGCTTGGCAAACTCAAGTCACTTAAACCTAACACTAGCCCACATCAAGACTTTTGTCAAATGCCGGTACCATCCTTAAATTTCTTATTCCCCTATATGGCCACCAGTGGCGGTCAATGACGTTTAAGACTATGAGCATGGCCTTATTTTCTATTACAGCACACTGGATGAGTGTCATTCATATTCCATTCACCCAGTTCAATGTAACAGTTATATGTTTTGGCTACTACATGATACTCTAAATTTTCCCTATACCCATCACGAGGTTGCTACAACCAAGCCTATGAATCAAAGTTTACAATGTAGGTGCAGGATAAAAAAAATTGTAATCAAGTTGACAGTGACACATTCAATATCACCTTGTACACTCTTGCCTGCAAACAAGTTAGACAAATTCAGTTTATCCCAGTTGTTTCGGTTTCGTAGCTTCCGTTTAAGGGTGCTTTCGTAAAATCACTGGCTATCTGCTCCGATTCCAGAGCACTCTGATCCAAGTGTGGCAGAGCCCAGAATAACTGATCCCGAAGCGCAACAACCACTGAATAAGACCGGTGTCAGCAAAAGTTGGCAAAAAAAAAAAGGTTATTAAAATTGTTGCCAGCAGCAGTCACCAGACTACATGAAACCACTTCAACCAGCTCTGCTAGAGCGAGTAAAATGGTCAATGAGGTGTTCTCTCATTTGTGTCTGGAAGTAGCTAGCAAGATAGTGAACTTTAGCCACTTAGCTTGGGTGCTTGACTGCCGTTTTGAGGTCAGAACGTTTGGATCAAACCTACTCCTGTCAGATCAACTAGTGTGTGCGCTGAACGCGCAGAGAGTGAAAAGCTCTGAATTCTGAACGGACAACCTTGCAAAGCTCTGAATTCAGGAACATCCAGAGCGAATTTATGAACACAACCTAAGTTATTTTTTAAATATATTTCTCTCAGAAATGGGCAGAATGAATACACCCCTGGTCACAAGCAACCGGTTCACTTTCAAAGCAGCCAAATACAAGCAGCACATTGCATGCATGTATGGTTGAAGTCAGAAGTTTAAATCCACTTTAGGTTGGAGTCATTAAAACTCATTTTTTAACCACTCCACAAATTTCCTGTTACCTATAGTTTTGGAAAGTCAGTTAGGACATCTACTTTGTGTACATCTACTTTGTCATTTTACAAACAATTGTTTAAAGACAGATTAATTCACTCACAATTCCAGTGGGTCAGTTTACATACTAAGTTGACTGTGCCTTTAAACAGCTTGGAAAATGTCATGGCTTTAGAAGCTTGGAGGTGTACCTGTGGATGTATTTTCAAGGCCTACCTTGAACTCAGTGTCTCTACTTGACATCATGGGAAAATCAAATGAAAATCAGCCAAGACTTCAGATTTTTTTTTTTTATAGACCTCCAAATGTCTGGTTCATCCTTGGGAGCAATTTCCAAATGCCTGATGGTGCCACGTTCATCTGGACAAAACAGTATGCAAGTATAAACATGGGACCACGCAGCTGTCATACCGCTCAGGAAGGAGACGCGTTCTGTCTCCTAGAAATCAATGTACTTTGATGTGAAAAGTGCAAATCAATCTCTCAGAAAAGCAGCAAAGGATCTTGTGAAGATGCTGGAGGGAACAGGTACAAAAGTTTCTATATCCACAGTAAAACAAGTCCGATATCGACAACCTGAAAGGCCGCTGAGCAAGGTAGAAGCCACTCCAAAATCGCCATAAAAAACGATTAGACTACAGTTTGCAACTGCAAATGGGGACAAAGACCGTACTTTTGGAGACCTGTTCTCTGGTCTGAGGAAACAAAAATAGAACTGTTTGGCCATAATGACCATTGTTATGTTTGGAGGAAAAAGGGAGAGGCTTGCAAGCCGAAGAACACCATCCCAACCGTGAAGTACGGGGGTGGCAGCATCATGTTGTTGGGGGTGCTTTGCTGCAGGAGGGACTGGTGCACTTCACAAAAGAGATTGCATCATGAGGAAAGAAAATGATGTGCATATATTGAAGTAACATCAAGACAGTCACGAAATTAAAGCTTGGTCGCAAATGGGTCTTCCAAATGGACACTGACCCCAAGCATACTTCCAAAGTTGTGGCAAAATGGCTTACGGACAACAAAGTCAAGGTATTGCAGTGGAAATCACAAAGCCCTGACCTCAATCCTATAGAACATTTGTGGGCAGAACTGATAAAGCGTGTTCGAGCAAGGAGGCCTACAAACCCGACAGTTACACCAGCTCTGTCAGGAGGAATGGGCCAAAATTCACCCAACTTATTGTGTGAAGCTTGTGGAAGGCTACCCAAAACACTTGACCCAAGTTAAACAATTTAAAGGCAATGCTACCAAATACTCATTGAGTGCATGTAAACTTCTGACCCACTAGGAATGCGATTAAAAGAAAGCTGAAATAAATCTATCCCTTCACTATTATTCTGACATTTTACATTATTAAAATAAAGTGGTGATCCTAACTGACCTATGTGTGTGTGTGTGGACACCCCTTCAAATGAGTGGATTTGACTATTTCAGCCACAACCGCTGCTGACTGGTGTCTCAAATTGACCACACAGCCATGCAATCGCCATAAACAAACATTGGCAGAAGAATAGCCTGACTGCAGAGCTCATTGACTTTCAACGTGGCACCGTCATAGGATGCCACCTTTACAACAAGTCAGTTTGTCAAATTGCTGCCCTGGTCAACTTTAAGTGCTGTTATTGTTAAGTGGCAACGTCTAGGTGCAACAACGGCTCAGTCGCAAAGTGGTAGGCCAAACAAGCCCACAGAACAAGACCACTGAGTGCTGAAGCGTGCAACGCGTAACTATCGTCTGTCCTCAGGTTGCAACACTCACTAAAGAGTTCCAAAATACCTCGAAGCAATGTCAGCACAAGGGACTGTTTGTCAGAAGCTTCATGAAATTGGTTTCCATGGCCGAGTAGCCACACACAAGCCTAAGATCACCACTTGCAATACCAAGCGGTGGCAGGAGTGGTGTAAAGCTCTCCGCCATTTGATTCTGGAGCAGTGGAAACATGTTTTCTAGAGGGATGAATCGCACTTCACCATCTGGCAGTTTCCTGGACGAATCTGCATTTGGCGAATGCCAGGAGAACGCTACCTGCCCCAATGCATAGTGCCAACTGTAAAGTTTGGTGGAGGAGAAATAATGGTCTGGGGCTAAAGGACTGACATTGACAAACAAAATTCTCTGGTCTGATGAAACCAAGATTGAACCCTTTGGTCTGAATAACAAGTGTCATGTCTGGAGGAAAGCTGGCACCATCCCTACAGTGAAGCATGTTGGTGGCAGCATCATGCTGTGGGGATGTTTTTCAGCAGCAGAGACTGGGAGACTAGTCAGGATCGAGGGAAAGATGAACGGAGCAAAGTACAGAGCGATCCTCGATGAAAACCTGCTCCAGAGCGAACTGAAACTCGACTGAGGCGAAGGTTCACCGTCCAATAGGACAATGGCCCTAAGCACACAGCCAAGACAATGCAGGAGTGGTTTTGGACAAGTCTCTGAATTGAGTGGAGTGGTCCAACCAGAGCCCGGACCCAATCGAACATCTTTGGAGAGACTTGAATAGCTGTGCAGCGGACGCTCCCCATCCAACCTGACAGCGCTTTAGAGGATCTGCAGAGAAGAATGGGGAAAAACTCCCCAAATACAGGTGTGCCAAACTTGTAGTGTCATATCCAAGAAGACCTGAGGCTGTAATCACTGCCAAAGGTGCTTCAACAAAGTACTGAGTAAATGGTCTGAATACTTATGTAAATGTGATGTTTCAATTTCTTATTTTGTATACATTGGAAAACATTTATAAAAAAACTGTTTTTGCTTTGTCCTTATGTGTGTCAGCTGTAATGTAAACAAATGTGGAAGAAGTCAAGGGGTCTGAATACTTTACAAATGCACTATGTAAATGCATTTGGGAATGACTGGAGTACAAAAGCACTTAATACACTGACCTGTTCTGCAATCTGTGCTGGTAAAACAATTTAGTATCAGTAGATTTGTTCAGTGTCAACATTGATTTACTATTCTTAAATACTGCATGTGAGCAAGTCTGCTGACGGTACGTTCCTTGTGGTCCTGAACTGCTGTTTCCATGGCGACCACACTGGGCATGATAAGCCTGCAGCTTAAGGGAAACTCACCCTGCCTGATGCGTCAGGTTTCCCATTCAAACAGCTAAACCCAGAGTCTAGGACTCCTAACATGTTGAACGTGTTGCGTTCGCTGCAAAATAAATGTACACATGCATGTTATTCAATCATTGCACCCACACGTGTGTTCCAACAAGCGTCTGCGTTGCCAAGCGCTAAAATAGGAGTCAGTTCTATTTGTGATGCTGAACACAGTGCAAGTCCTGCCTCTCCCATCTCCTCGTTGGTTTATAGAAGCAGATACCCACGTGCCATCTCCTCCTTGGTATTATCCACATGGGTGATTGAAATATGAACTGAGGTCGGTCGGTCAGTCGTGGTAATACACCTATGAAAGTTAGATGCCAATCGCCATATAAAGTCCAAAGAAGAAAAAGCCTGGGAGGAGAGAACTGCAAACGCGTCGGTTGACCGTTTTAGGTGTGGATTAGTTGTCGGAGTAGGGGACCTTGTTATTTTACTTGAAATGCACTCCGCAGGGTAGCCTAGTGGTTAGAGCGTTGGACTAGTAACCCAAAGGTTGCAAGTTCAAATCCCCGAGCTGACAAGGTACAAATCTGTCGTTCTGCCCCTGAACAGACAGTTAACCCACTGTTCCTAGGCCGTCATTGAAAATAACACTTTGTTCTTAACTGACTTGCCTAGTAAAATAAAAAATAAATATATCCCAGAACAAATTAGCTAGCAACTGCGTAATTCTTTAACCTTGTTAAAGGAGTCTTGAGTAGATCGAGGTAAAGATAATCAAGGTGCCGAAGGTAACCCACTCACCTGATGACAAAGTCCACGTCGTTGTTAGCAATGGTGACTATGACATCAGGCAAGTTGTAAGGTGTGTCGAGATGGCTTTCCATGGTGGCCCTGTGGGAACAAGTTGAGAAGAGGTCAAGGGCAGGCTGTGAGGACATTATCCTGTGGAGTCCTTCAACGTAACCCAACGCAGGATTGTTTAGAGCAGGGGTGTCAAACTCATTCCATGTTGGACCGAGTGTCTGCAGGTTTATCCTTTCAATTAAGACCTAGACAACCAGGTGAGCGGAGTTCCTTACTAATGAGTGACCTTATTTCATCAATCAAGTACAAGGGTAGAGCAAAAACTCGCACTCAGCCTTCCATGGAATGAGTTTGACTCACTGGTAGATGACACACCCTAAATACACTGCCTTGTAGGAAGGAGGAACATGAGTCAGTGAATGGTCTGTCTGCCAATTGTGACATCTGAGACGGAGCTCCAACAGAAGATACATTGGACTGAAAGGCTGATTATCTTATTGAACACACACACCTTAGCAATCCTCTCATAAGTGCCAGGGCAACATGTCACCACCAAAAGCAGTAGCACACAGCTAAATACTTTGAAGAAAAGAGGTTGTCTAGCTGGAGATTTAGTTATGTATACTCTTACAATGGCTACCGTGGAGTCTGATTTCCTGTTAGATAAGTAGTCAAAGGGAAAAGGCATGTTGTTTCAGGGGTGTGTGAGTTGTCAGAAAGTTAAAAGGATTAGTGAAGTGTTCTGGTACCTCATGGCGTTCTTCAGCAGCTCAGGCAGGATGTAGTCTAGGGGCAGGGGGATGAAGGGGAAGCGGGCCGCCACATGGCCGTTGATACGCACCCGCGGGGAGTTACCGTACTGGTGCTCACACAGACGCCTGCACAAGACATGAGGGAGGGTGCACACACACACACACTTACAATTGTGTACTGATACAGTGCAGTATTGTACTGATACAGTACAGTACAGATACAGTGCATTTATTCAGACCACTTCACTTTTTCCACATTACAGCTTTATTCTAAAATGGATTAAATAAAACATCTCAATCAGCTGGAAAGAGGTTAAGTGAGGGCTGAGAGAGCGAGAAAGCTGCACATCCCTAAAGGGGCTGAACTGGGACAACAAATCCACAGAGGCTTGTGCTTGTCCGTGTGAGTGGTTATGCTACATCTTGTGTAGGTTGCATTGTGCCACACAAAACTGTAGTTATGACTATGAACTTAATACCTTGATACAGAGCCAGTGGAGTAAGCCAGGTAGCCTATTGGAGGTGACTTATGGTAGAGAAATTAACATTCAATTCTCTGGCAACAGCTCTGGTGGACATTCCTGCAGTCAGCATGTCAATTGCACGCTCCATCAAAACTTGAGACATCTGTGGCGTTGTGACAAAACTGCACATTTTAGTGACCTTGTTGTCCCCAGAACAAGGTGCACCTGTGTAATGATCATGCTGTTCAATCAGCTTCTTAATATGCCACACCTGTCAGGAAAATGCTTACTAACGGGTGTAAACAAAATTGTGCACAAAGTTTGAGAGAAGCTTTTTGTGCATATGTAACATTTCCAGGCTCTTACTTCAGCTCATGAAACATGGGATCAACACTTGACATGTTGCCTTTATATTTTTGTTCAGTATAGATGCATGCGCAGTGACGCTCACAAGTTGGATATTCGTTAACATAGCCAGGTAACAAGTTGCTTGTTTTGTCCCGTTTCTACCACTGAAATTCATTTGGAAACTGTGCCAGCTTCGTAACTAATCAGCCAACACTGGAAAACTCTGTAGTTAGTGTCAGGCAAGAGTTGAGATTTAAAAAAAAAAAAAAAAAAATTTAGGAAGAGAAAGGGAACGAAAGCAAGAAAGGAATTGGAGGCGTAGCTATCACACAATTTATTAGGAATATAGTATGTGTATGGTTGAGAAAAAGAGAGGAAGGATGAGAGAGACATTATGTTCCTGATTACAATGGTATCCTATGTTGTTACTCGGTCAGTGAAAAATAAGTGATGTGTCAGGGCCCAGCAGCAAAAGGCAGAGAGGAATAGGAGTTAGAGGACTGGAGGGATAGAGAGGAGGAGAAAAGAGGAAGAAAATAGTAGAAGGAGTGGACGAAGCAGAGGGAGAGCATACCCGAGAGGCGAGCCTACGTTTCAATGGCATGTGCCTGCCCTAAGTCCCACCATTCACCCTTGTAGCACACAGCTTGGGCCTAAAGTGACAGTGGCTTTGGAGTTGTTTTTAAGAGGTCAGGACCTTCGGTTACCGAGCTTGTAATGGATTACAAGAAAATGGGTGGGATTGAACATTAGAGCTGATTACAATGTTGGATGCACAGGCAGAAAATGGTAGAAGTATGTGTTGGAGGATGTTCAACATTGCCATCCTAAATGTGTACATTGCAGTGTCCCCCACACAAAGGACCACTCCTAGAAACCTCAAGCGCTGGTCCATGAAGGCATTCAGAATGCAGTTTGCAAACAGTCACTTCGTGATATGGCTACAGTGGCAGGAAGAGGGGATCCAAGAGTGTGGCACCTGGGTGTGCGGACCGAGTTGTAACTCATTTGAAAGCAGGTTTAGTTTGAAAGGCACAAGAGGGTGTGTGTGGGAGATGTGTGGAAACCTCTTCGGGTGCGCTACATGTTGTGCCACTTGCAGGATGGCTAAATGCAAACACTAGAGTGTGAAACATGAATTTGTACTACAAGTCTTGTCTCTGAACAGATGTTTTTTTTTTTATATTCTATCCAAATAGTTGTTTCATTCACAGAATTGTCGTCAAAGTAGGCTACCATTTCTACATTGTGTCAGGCCTGGTCTATACTAAATCTTATTGAGGTTACCTACATTTTGAAATAGTCTGAATAGTTGTTTGAATTTTTACATTGTTATCCATTAACAATTGGATAAGGTGGAACATATTGGAGGAGGACCTGAGCCCTAGGACCGTGCCCCAGGACTACCTGACATGATGACTCCTTGCTGTCCCCGGTCCACTTGACTGTGCTGCTGCTCCAGTTTCAACTGTTCTGCCTTGTTATTATTCGACCATGCTGGTCATTTATGAACATTTGAACATCTTGGCCATGTTCTGTTATAATCTCCACCCGGCACAGCCAGAAGAGGACTGGCCACCCCACATAGCCTGGTTCCTCTCTAGGTTTCTTCCTAGGTTTTGGCCTTTCTAGGGAGTTTTTCCTAGCCACCGTGCTTCTACACCTGCATTGCTTGCTGTTTGGGGTTTTAGGCTGGGTTTCTGTACAGCACTTTGAGATATCAGCTGATGTACTAAGGGCTATATAAATAAATTTGATTTGATTTGAACAAAGGCCCATATACAGTTCACAATGGCAGGCCCTGTGACAAGTCTGTACATGAGCTATATCATCTTATCACAGAAAAGTAGGGGCAAATAGAAGGCAGAGCGTGACCTGTGGTCTAATACAGAAGTAGTGAGATTCTAAACCAACAATATATAAGCTAACGGAGCCACCACTTACCTTGCGAAATCAACCCATTTCTCAATGATCTTTTTGGGGGAGAGTCGCCTGCAGATGATGCCCACAAAATCAGGCTGCATAGAGGGATGAAAGGTATAAGAGGAGAAGCAAAAGCTTTATTATTGACACGCGAAACATAGGATAGTTTGCCCAAATTCTTAAGAGTCAATGTAATCTTAGTCAGAATTTACTACATGTACTAAATGGGGCAAGTAATCTCAAAATGTTTCAGAAAGAAATCAGCAGTCAAAGGATTTGATAAAATAGTGAGTTAAGTGTTGTTGGCAACAAAACCATAACGCTCGGCGAGGTATCAGGTACTAGCGGCTAACTAACAGTCTCTAGACCTGGCAAACATGCTTCATCATCCTGACCACCAAAACGTGACATAGATCCTATAACTGAGTCAGACGAAATTATTCTGAGGCCCACTCACACTGGAACTTAGGCTTACGAGTGTTTTAAAGATGCATCTTTCCTACAACGGCAGAAGATGTAACATGCATTTCCCAAAACGACCGTTCTCTCTGCATGGTGTTAAGTGCGTCGTTGGCGCACGTGTCGATACTGACAGAATCAAAAGGGTGTGCTGCTCTTGGATCAGCTTTCTCCATTCAAATCGTACCTTAACATTATTTCGGGTGATCATTTTATAAACTAGGCAAGTTGGTTAAGTACAAATTCCTATTCACAATGGACGGCCTACCCCGGACAACACTGGGCCAATTGTGCACCGCCCTATGGTACTCCCAATCACGGCCAGTTGTGATACAGCCTGGAATCAAACCAGGGTCTGTAGTGACACCTAGGCACTGAGATGCAGTGCCTTAGACCGCACACCATTGGCCATAACTAAAAACACTAGAATATAACGCTCTCACAGTTCTGGGCGACTTTAACCTCCCCACGTCTACCTTTGACTGATTCCTCTCTGCCTCCTTTCCACTCCTCTCCTCTTTTGACCTCACCCTCTCACCTTCCCCCCCTACTCACAAGGCAGGCAATACGCTCGACCTCATCTTTACTAGATGCTGTTCTTCCACTAACCTCATTGCAACTCCCTTCCAAGTCTCCGACCACTACCTTGTATCCTTTTCCCTCTCGCTCTCATCCAACACTTCCCACACTGCCCCTACTCGGATGGTATCGCGCCGTCCCAACCTTCGCTCTCTCTCCCCCGCTACTCTCTCCTCTTCCGTCCTATCATCTCTTCCCTCTGCTCAAACCTTCTCCAACCTATCTCCTGATTCTGCCTCCTCAACCCTCCTCTCCTCCCTTTCTGCATCCTATGTCCCCTATCCTCCAGGCCGGCTCGGTCCTCCCCTCCCGCTCCGTGGCTCGACGACTCATTGCGAGCTCACAGAACAGGGCTCCGGGCAGCGGAGCGGAAATGGAGGAAAACTCGCCTCCCTGCGGACCTGGCATCCTTTCACTCCCTCCTCTCTACATTTTCCTCCTCTGTCTCTGCTGCTAAAGCCACTTTCTACCACTCTAAATTCCAAGCATCTGCCTCTAACCCTAGGAAGCTCTTTGCCACCTTCTCCTCCCTCCTGAATCCTCCTCCCCCTCCCCCTCCTCCCTCTCTGCAGATGACTTCGTCAACCATTTTGAAAAGAAGGTCGACGACATCCGATCCTCGTTTGCTAAGTCAAACGACACCGCTGGTTCTGCTCACACTGCCCTACCCTGTGCTCTGACCTCTTTCTCCCCTCTCTCCAGATGAAATCTCGCGTCTTGTGACGGCCGGCCGCCCAACAACCTGCCCGCTTGACCCTATCCCCTCCTCTCTTCTCCAGACCATTTCCGGAGACCTTCTCCCTTACCTCACCTCGCTCATCAACTCATCCCTGACCGCTGGCTACGTCCCTTCAGTCTTCAAGAGAGCGAGAGTTGCACCCCTTCTGAAAAAACCTACACTCGATCCCTCCGATGTCAACAACTACAGACCAGTATCCCTTCTTTCTTTTCTCTCCAAAACTCTTGAACGTGCCGTCCTTGGCGAGCTCTCCCGCTATCTCTCTCAGAATGACCTTCTTGATCCAAATCAGTCAGGTTTCAAGACTAGTCATTCAACTGAGACTGCTCTTCTCTGTATCACGGAGGCGCTCCACACTGCTAAAGCTAACTCTCTCTCCTCTGCTCTCATCCTTCTAGACCCATCGGCTGCCTTCGATACTGTGAACCATCAGATCCTCCTCTCCACCCTCTCCGAGTTGGGCATCTCCGGCGCGGCCCACGCTTGGATTGCGTCCTACCTGACAGGTCGCTCCTACCAGGTGGCGTGGCGAGAATCTGTCTCCTCACCACGCGCTCTCACCACTGGTGTCCCCCAGGGCTCTGTTCTAGGCCCTCTCCTATTCTCGCTATACACCAAGTCACTTGGATCTGTCATAACCTCACATGGTCTCTCCTATCATTGCTATGCAGACGACACACAATTCATCTTCTCCTTTCCCCCTTCTGATGACCAGGTGGCGAATCGCATCTCTGCATGTCTGGCAGACATATCAGTGTGGATGACGGATCACCACCTCAAGCTGAACCTCGGCAAGACGGAGCTGCTCTTCCTCCCGGGGAAGGACTGCCCGTTCCATGATCTCGCCATCACGGTTGACAACTCCATTGTGTCCTCCTCCCAGAGCGCTAAGAACCTTGGCGTGATCCTGGACAACACCCTGTCGTTCTCAACTAACATCAAGGCGGTGGCCCGTTCCTGTAGGTTCATGCTCTACAACATCCGCAGAGTACGACCCTGCCTCACACAGGAAGCGGCGCAGGTCCTAATCCAGGCACTTGTCATCTCCCGTCTGGATTACTGCAACTCGCTGTTGGCTGGGCTCCCTGCCTGTGCCATTAAACCCCTACAACTCATCCAGAACGCCGCAGCCCGTCTGGTGTTCAACCTTCCCAAGTTCTCTCACGTCACCCCGCTCCTCCGCTCTCTCCACTGGCTTCCAGTTGAAGCTCGCATCCGCTACAAGACCATGGTGCTTGCCTACGGAGCTGTGAGGGGAACGGCACCTCAGTACCTCCAGGCTCTGATCAGGCCCTACACCCAAACAAGGGCACTGCGTTCATCCACCTCTGGCCTGCTCGCCTCCCTACCACTGAGGAAGTACAGTTCCCGCTCAGCCCAGTCAAAACTGTTCGCTGCTCTGGCCCCCAATGGTGGAACAAACTCCCTCACGACGCCAGGACAGCGGAGTCAATCACCACCTTCCGGAGACACCTGAAACCCCACCTCTTTAAGGAATACCTAGGATAGGATAAAGTAATCCTTCTCCCCCCCTTAAAGGATTTAGATGCACTATTGTAAAGTGGCTGTTCCACTGGATGTCATAAGGTGAATGCACCAATTTGTAAGTCGCTCTGGATAAGAGCGTCTGCTAAATGACTTAAATGTAATGTAAATGTAAAATATAAAATCCGCAAATGCATTTAGGAAATCTGTTCCAAAGTATTCCCACAATTTGAAATGATGTTTTAGTCAAATGTTATGTCCGTTTGGGCTTCTTGCAGTCAATTTTCAGTCCACAAATTATTTGTAATTATTTTTAGCCCCCGCGACCACACCATTTAAAAAAAAATCTGCCTGTGGCTGAATCTAATTGATCCCTGTCCTAGAGCTGTATTACCACCTACAGCTGCAAATATTGAGGCAGCTTATTCTAATGCTTACCCAATAATAACAATAATGCACTAAATCCCAGACTTTGCACATCATTGCGCCCGATAGATTACACATGTAATATAGACACAAATTACAGACTGTAGCCTACAAGTAGCAAAATAGAACTAGATTGAACATGAATGCATTTCAATATGATTAACATGTACCTATATTTTATTGCAGTCATCTCTGTATTCATTTAAAGCATATTTTTATACATGGCTTGTTTGTATCAAAGAGATTGGCAACTTTGTTCTGAAGTTATCGGCAGTCAAAGACGGATAAACCATGCGATGTCTATAGAGTGACGCGAGGGGGGGGGCATCTAATGAAGCACTTAGCTGTTCTACGAGTGGCCTGAGTCAGGCGTTTGATTACGAGCGTTCTCAAGTGAACGATGGTTTTGGGAAGCAGCTCAGATTTAACAATCCTCCTACGAAGGTTCTAACAATTATTTTGGGGAACCCAGGCCCTGTTCTTTGGTTGCATAAAGCACATCAGGGGTTAATATAAGGATACAAAACTGGCTCTAGTAAAATTCATGGGGCCAGCAGACTGCACCAATAATAATGGCTTTGTCCATCTGACATGTTTTTTTCTTTTAGCTCGCATGAGTGGTGCATAATCTAGAATCTGTCAATCGGGAGTGACACTGCATTTCACTGCACTCTTGGGCTAGTATTCACATTTTAGTGTATGCTAGAGTATCTATAGATATATTTGGAGATACTGCACAAATAAATTAATCAGATGTTTATTGTAATGCTTATAATCTAAACTAAAAGTGTTTGCAAGGCTGAAATGTTGGGTTCATGTTCTGGTGGGCACATTTAGTGTGAAAATAAATGAGTTATCCAAGTATGCTTCGCCTCTTCAATTTATAATACTGCCCTGTAATAACCCCATGCGTGTTCCTTTTCCTTTTCTGTTAGCAATTGATGACTAGAAGGTTGATAGGAGACATACATTTTCTTCATGCAGGGCAAGGTGGTGTGTGGCTAACATCCGGATGCCCAGACGGGAGGTGAGGGTGGTGTCCAGAAAGTTACGGACCAGGGTCTCATCCTGGAAAATCAAAAACAAAACACTCATGGCCAGGAATACATTACACCATTCTGTAAATCCTACGGTAACATTACAAAACAAGGAGTTCCAACAACCAACTTATAACCAATTTAAATAAAGATCTACAACCTCAAGTTGTATTCCATACGACTGGCAGTAACAAGATAAAACAGCTGTCAAAGTGGAAAGTCAATGACTTGAATCAGCAGAAATTAGATGCTTATGGCCATTACCTGGATGTGCCGCCGACACTCCCTGAAGCCTTCAGCCAGCAGAGTGACCACATCCTTGTGGTCATCCAGGAGCTGCTGCACCAGCTTACTGTATCGAGCGTCCATCTCCTGGTCCTTGATCTGACAAACAGATGCAGAGTGAAATCCATTTGAATTTGAACATTATTCAAATTCAGAGCTGGGATGAATTCAATTCTTATTCCAGTCAGGTGAATTGGTAAATTGGTAAACTCCACTAGAATAAAATATACTTGCAGAAGTGGCTTGAAATCAACTGTTTATCCACACACACACACACACACACACCTCTCTCTATAGCAGAGCACCCAGTGCCCACTCCACAAACAAAAACATTAGTCAGTCTGGAGGTGTCAGGCCAGTCTCTCCAGCTCCAGAGATAAATATGGAAGACCTGAGGGTCAACCCAACCTACTCCTCAGTGTGGCCGCTTGACTACTCACCACTGGGAAATCACTCAACACATGGTAGGCTCGAATGTAGAGCTCATGCTGCAGGAGGGAGAGAGAGTGGGTGTTGATTAGAATTCCCTCTGAGCACACTGAGTTAAGAGGAATCTCCTCTGCCTCCATAAGTGGGCCACAACACATCCCATGGGCGTACATGTCTGCTGCCCTTCATTCCAAAAACAGAGGATGTTCATGAGATTATAGCCTAGGTCTTCCAATATGACTCAAATCCTGAATAGTTGTTTGAGTGAATGAGTAATATTTCCCCTTCTTAAAACAAAGTACAGTAATTTGTGCATCACTGGTTATGCGTTTTTGGTAGGAGAATATTCAGAGAAAGCACGAGGCCTACAGGCCTTGTAATACTGATCATGCATTGCAGGCACCAATTGTTTTTGTGTGAAAATGAAGTGCCTCTGCTGTGTGAGAAATCTAGTTAAAAGTTCATACAGTGTCAAGACAATCAGATGAAGTAAATAGGCCATGGGAAGGGAGGAGTGAAGAGAAGCCAAAGGGAGGAGTAGAGTAGGTTTCATAGTACTGCACATGGCAGCTAAAGAACCAAGGAAAACCTCCAATGTCACAGACTGCGTATCTTTTCAACTCTACTCTACAGGAGAAGAACTTTCCACACTCAGGCAGAAATTGGGTATGCTGATAGACATTACTTTATCGAATTGATTATAGTTCTGTAGGCATAGAGTGATGTGGCTTTGTTTGTTACAGTGTAAAGAAGCCCTTCTCACAAATTTAGGAAGCTACGTGATGCAGCTAAGCTAATAAACACTAGCAGAGTGTTGTGTAACAAGTCCATTTTCAATGAATGGCTGTTCAAGGTTAGTATATTTTGATAGACAGTGACAATGACTCAATTATGTTTCAGACACCTGTTGAGCACATGACCTCCTCTCCCAGACGAGCACATTGATTGGAATGAGAGGCTTGTCCCGCAAGTCGCAAAGGGGCCGTTACACTACCAGAAAGGTAAACCAGACATGTTGACAAAGAAGGGACTCACCACTTGCAGGATGGTGGGGTTGCAGCCAATGATGAAGGGAAGGCTGCGGAAGCCCTTGATACGGTGGGCGATGCGCACAGGCAACTCCTTGTGCAGGTACTTGGCACTACTCTACAAACAGACAGGGTGGAAGGGTGAGACACATACACACCACAGACAATACAGCGCAAGGCAATGACTAGGCACAACAACAAAAAAGTTATGACCCAGGTTATTGAGTCGTATACTGTAGTATAGTCAAATTATATTTCCAGTCAGAGTGCTACACGTAAACACCCAAAATGACATTCCTAAATCAGCATAGGGGAGAAAAATAAAGTGAAATATTGGTCCAATATTTGTTTAAGGAACACTCAAATATAGATAAGATGCATCACTTATCAAGTCAACTTCAAGGCAGTCATCAATCCCGCAGACAAAGCGTGTCTAAGGCCTATTATGATGAGAAGTAACCAACAATACTGTCCAAAGACTGGACAGAGGAGTGGTCAGTTACCAGGATGTGGTTTCCATCCGGAGACTTCCCAGCATAGAGCAGGGTGGTTGGTGTCAGTCGGACCAAGGCCTGGGGAGAGCGAGAGAGAGGAGAAAAACAGTTGGAGGAAATCCACTAAACCAGACCTACAATATTAGATACAATGGACATAAGCAAACAACAATGTAGTGTGAATTAATGATACGGATTACGGACACAAGAACTCAATAAATACCTGCAGTCAACTTGTGCACTAGGTAAAAGGGATAGTTGAACTTTGGCAATGAGGCCCTTTATCTACTTCCCCAGAGTCAGATGAACTCGTGGATACCATTTAAGGAAGTTGGGGTTAGTTTCGTGAGCAAATGCTAACTAGCGTTATGACTGAAAATCTATGGATATCTACTAGCATGCTAGCAGATACCCATAGACTGTCATTGCACTAGCAATTGCGCTAGTTAGCAACTTCCTTCAAACTGAAAGTGGTATGCACAAGTTCATCAGACTCTGGGGAAGTAGATGAAGGGCCATTGCCAAAATCCCCAAGTATCCCTTTAATAGATAAAGCTGATCAAGGTATTCATCTCGCCTGTTGCATTATTTTTTCATTATGAAACCTTTCCCCAAAGCAGCGGATTGAGCCAGTCACATGGTATGTTTTTAATGATAAAATACCCACAGAGTAAAAAGAAGCTTCCACAACCTGACAATCCGCTGTTGTGCAGTGCAAGAGGTGATCAAGTTAAATTTGAAATTCTCTGTTTGCTTAACTTGAAATCAATCCCCTCCTGGAACAAAATCCCAGCTGTCTAGTATGTTGTGTGCAGCAAACCTTTTGAGATAACTTTTGTACAACTTTATGAGCTAGGGTGTGACATGTCTGTCCTTGCAATTTCTTTATATTTGCTTCCACTTGTTAGCATTTAGTGCCTTCTGAAAGTATTCATACCCCTAGACTATTTCCACATTTTGTTGCGTTAGAGCCTGAATATAAAATGGATTCAATTGAGAATGTGTCAGTGACCTACACACAATACCCCACAATGTCAAAGTGGGATTATGTTTTTAGACATTTTTACAAATTAAAAAGAAAAGCTGAAATGCCTTAATCAACCCCTTTGTTATGGCAAGCCTAAATAAATCCAGGAGTGAAAATGTGACTAACAAAAAGGTGCTCTGTGTGCAATAGTGTTTAACATGATTCTTGAATGAGTACCTCATCTCTGTACCCCAACATACATAAGGTAGAGCAGTGAATTTAAACAGATTCAACCACAAAGACCAGGGAGGTTTTCCAATGCCTCACAAAGGGCACCTACTGGTAGACATTGAATATCCCTTTGAGCATGGTGAAGTTATAAATTACACTTTGGATGGTGTATCGATACACCCAGTCACTATAAAGATACAGGCGTCCTTCCTAACTCAGTCGCCAGACAGTAAGGAAACCACTAAGGGATTTCATCAACTGTTTTAGAGTTTAAATGGCTGTGAGAAAACAGAGGATGGAACAACACTGTAGTTACGCCACAATACTAACCTAACCGACAGAGTGAAAAGGAAGCCTGTACAGAATACAAATATTCCAAAACATGCAATAAGGCATGAAAGTAAAACTTCAAAAAATGCCACCATTGTGTCATTACACACAAAAATCGGTAGCCGCTTTTTTTTGGTCCTCCAATAATTGGTATCGGCGTTGAAAAATCAGTCGCACTCTAATCACTAGATTTGATTTACTACAAGATTAAGGGTATACTGTGCAACTTTCATAAGGTCTGTATGCCTTATGCAATACTGTACGACAAAAGGAGTCTATTGAAAACAGGGATTCCCATTTAGGCAATCCCTAGCTCAGGCCTATCCCTGGGGGTCTGCAGTACTGTTGGTTGTCACTCTGGTCTTGGCCTAGCACAACCGAAACTAATAATCAATGTTTTCATTAAGTTCCTAAAGCTGACTGGGGGTGTTTTGGGGGCGAGGCAGGGCAGGACGGGGCAATTCAGCTATATAGTGTGCAAGTGAAAAAAATGCTCTACAGTACTATTAGGTCTATGATATGAATCAGTGTCCGCCGTAATTGTGACAGTGAAGCATTTTTCCTTATTTTGGCTCTATACTCTAAAAGTTTGGATTTGAAATCAAACAATGACTATGAAGTTAAAGTGCAGACTAACCTCAAATTAAAGCTGTAATTTTCATCTATATTGGGTGAACTGTTAAGAAATGACAACTTTTGTACATAATGATAATAATGATGAGTGAGAATGTTAGAAGCACAAATAGCATACCCCCAAGACATGCTAACCTCTCACCATTACAATAACAAAAAAAGGTTAACATTCTTGGTATGATATGTGTGTCTAACTCTCCCTCATCATTATTCATGATTAATTCTGGATTATCCATAATCATAATAACCCGAGGTATGTAGCTATCTACGAATGAAGAATGGGGTACAACATTGCACAGGTCTTATTTTAATAATTCCAACCAGTGTCAAAATTACATTTACATTTAAGTCATTTAGCAGACGCTCTTATCCAGAGCGACTTACAAATTGGTGCATTCACCTTATGACATCCAGTGGAACAGCCACTTTACAATAGTGCATCTAAATCTTTTAGGGGGGTGAGAAGGATTACTTATCCTATCCTAGGTATTCCTTAAAGAGGTGGGGTTTCAGGTTTCTCCAGAAGGTGGTGATTGACTCCGCTGTCCTGGCGTCGTGAGGGAGTTTGTTCCACCATTGGGGGGCCAGAAGTGTAGGCAGGCTGGGATTATTCAAATGTCAATAGCTCTTCAACCACTTAATTGCAACCTTATTTAAACTGTTCATTATTCCTTACCAAAGAGGCATACGGCACAACCTTTGATTCTTTTTTATTTTTTTTATTTTAAAACACAGACCATAAAACCACAAGAAAGACTACTGACTTACAGTTCATAAGGAAAGTCCATTTTAAAATACACTTAAAAATAAACTGCAACGTGTAAAGTGTTGGTCGCATGTTTCATGAGCTGAAATAAAAAATCCCAGAAAATGTTCCATACGCACAAAAAGCTTAATGACTCAAATTGTGTACAATTTTTGTTACATCCCTGTTAGTGACCATTTCTCCTTTTCACCAAAATGTGCTGTTTTCTCACACAATGCCACATGTCTCAAGTTGAGGGAGCGTGCAATTGGCATGCTGACTGCAGGAATGCCCACCAGAGCTGTTGCCAGTGAAATTAATGTTCATTCCTCAACCATAAGCCACCAACATCATTTGGAGAATTTGGCAGTATGTCCGACTGGCCTCACAACAGCAGACCATGTCTGGGCAAACGGTTTGCTGATGTCAACGTTATGAACAGAGTGCCCCATGGTGGCTGTGGGGTTATGATATGGGCAGGCATAAGCAATGAACAACCAACACAACTGCATTTTATCAATAGTAATTTCAAAGGATAAAGATACCGTGACGAGATCCTGAGGCCCATTGCCGTGCCATTCATCTGCCATCCTCACCTCACATTTCATCATGATAATGCACGGCCCCATGTTGTAAGGATATGTACACAATTACCAGAAGCTGAAAATATCCCAGTTCTTCCATGGCCTGCATACTCAGCAGACATGTCACTCAATGAGCATGTTTAGGAGGCTGTTCTGGATCAACGTGAACAACAGTGTGCCAGTTCCTGACAATACGCAGTCACTTCACACAGCAATTGAAAAGGAGCAGGACAACATTCCACAGGCCACAATCAGCAGTCTGAGCAACTCTATGCCAACGAGATGTGTCACGTTGCATGAGCCAAATGTGGTCACACCAGATACTGCTTAATTATATAATCCACAGGCCAAACTGTTTTTCTTTATAAAAAGGTATCGTAAACAACCAATGCATATCTGTATTCCCAGTCATGTGAAATCCATAGATCAGGGCCCAATTCATTTATTTAAATTGACTGATGTCCTTATGTGAACTAACTAAAATCTTTGAAATTGCTGCATGTAGAGTTTATTTTTGTTCAGTGTATATGAAAAATCACTCTGGTGCTCAATACATTTTGTTTGGTGCCTAACATTTTTAAAGTTGGAAGCAGTGTGTATGTGTTTGTGGGAGAGAGAGTGGTGTGTGTTTATGAGAGCGAGTGAGACAGAGTGTGGGAGGGAGTCCGTGTGGGTCTGTTTACTGAAGAGTAAAGAAGATTTCATGCGGTGTTTAACTTACTGCCACAATTACATGCAGATCATTAGACATGTAAAATCAGCAAAAAAGGAAATGTCCCTTTTCAGGGCCTTGTCTTTCAAAGATAATTGTAAAAATTCAATCAACTTCACAGATCTTCATTGTAAATGGTTTAAACACTGTTTCCCATGCTTGTTCAATGAACCATAAACAACTAATGAACAAGCACATGTGGAGCGGTCGTTAAGACACTAACAGTCGGTAGGAAATTAAGGGCTTGTAGGCCTGTCGTAAGGCAGATCCTCAACCAGACAACAGTTGCAACCAGACAGGACTGGCAAAAAGTGCTCTTCACTAAAGAGTAACAGTTTTGTCTCACCAGGGGTGATGGTTAGATTCGTGTTTATCGTCGAAGGAATGAGCGTTACACCGAGGCCTATACTCTGGAGCGGGATCGATTTGGAGGTGGAGGGTCCGTCATGGTCTGGGCGGTGTGTCACAGCATGTCCTCCCTATCCGAAAATAGGTATAGAAGGAAGCCTGTATCTTTGTAGTAAGTGGTGTGTACGGACGGATACACCATCCAAAGTGTTATTAATAACTTCCCCAGGCTCAAAAGGGATATACAATGTTTGCAATTTTATTTGACCCATCTACCAATAGGTTCCCTTCTTTCCAAGGCCTTGGACAATCTCCCTCGTCTTGGTGGTTGAATCTGTTTGGAATTCACAACTGGGCAGAGGGACCTGACAGTTAATTGTATGTGTGGGGTACAGAGGGGAGTTAGCCATTCAAAATTAATGTTAAACATACAGGCTGAGTCCATGCAACTTGTGAAGCAAATGTTTACTCCTGAATTTATATTTACCATAACAAAGGGGTTGAATACTTGACTCAAAACAGTTCAGATTTTCATTTTGAATTTGTACAAATTTATAAATACAAATTCCACTTTGACATAATGGTGTATTGTGTGTTGGCCAGTGATAATTTTAAATCGTTTAAATTTTTAGGCTGTAACAAAATTTGGAGAAAGTCAAGGGATGAGAATACTTTCTAAAGTCACTGTATGTAGCCCATGTAGCTCAAATCGTTCGCGAGCTATGGAAGTTTGAAGGTCCAAATATCTGTCGAATCTCGAACCTATTTTACCAGGGTTTGACAAATGTTTGCCAGGTCAGTTTAAGGACCTTGGATTGTCCGGTGTGTGTCGATTACATACCCGTGTCGTTCACGTCACTCCCAATAATCTGAAACTAGCTAAATATATATATTTTACTAATTTATCGAGCACGCAAACCTGGTACTTTGTTCATCATTTTTCACATGGTCATAATCATTCACATGGTGGTTACAGTTGCTTACTTCTTGGGGCCCAAGGCAACGCACCAATGTGTACAAACATTTTTACCGAAGATATCAGCTACATTAGCTAGTTAACCATCCGTTCTAACCCGCTAACGTTAGATAGCTCACTACAGTAATACCTAGCTAGCTGCTAAGGACAGTGCTGAGGCTTACTGGTCAAAAGGGCAAGTCAGAGGAACAGAATTCCCTTACCTTTTCTGCCGAGGCATCGATTGCAGACTGGTTGTAAAACGACGTGACGGTTTTTGACCTCTCTCGTGCCAGTTCTGTATGTCCCTGTATTGAAGATGTAGAACGAAATAATTTGCTGTCTGTTGAGATGGGGGTGATTGTTTTCGTGATGGGGGCAAGCAAAAGCTTGCTCAACCTCGGGCTCGTGATAGTAGAACCACAGCCCAGTATCTCGAAAGCAGTACCTGTCACTCTACGACGCATTTTGGACATATATTTACACGAACAGGAAAATCCTGTTCTGAGGTTGTTCAAATTATTTGATGGACGACCCTTGTGATCGTGCAAAAAGGCACGTATCTGATACAGTCAAACTCATGAAGAGTACGGAAAGCTCACTTTATAATGAGATTGACCAGTCTGCAACAGTGTTTTTCAGAAGACGCGTCGGTTTAACCAATCGCAGAGAGGAGAGGCGGGGAATGGTGTATTGCCACGCCCACATCCTATTGTCTGTACGGTTTGTGTGCTTGCACAGAATAATGGTCGTACCAAGAAGAGTGGGAGGTTCTCAATTGCATTTCCTTGATATCTCGCATCCTCTCGTATAGCCTCCCCAAACCCATTGAATGTGAAAATCAGAGCGGAGGGACCTCTGACCTTCTCACCAAGTGGGTTTTGAGGAGGCATGTGACATGCAATGAATTATTGTGCAACACATTTAGCAAAGCACCAGTTGAGCAAAAGAAAGAGAAAAATACTTATTGATTTTCCATCTAATTCGTTTGCAAATAAAACAGTCTATCTTAAAATAAAAACAGTATATCATGAGGTAAGTTGAATGAGGTTTATTTTTTTTAAGTGTAGGGTTTTGTCATTATCTATCTCTATCATATTTCGACACATTTCCCCACAAGGTGCCACATGTTGATCTGTCGTTTAAGAAATTGCTCATGCTCCTGTGAACTGGTTTACATATCCCCTAGAATAGGGGGAATTAGATTATGCTGAACAGCAGGGGGCTCCGGTTCATCGCTCGTGACGTGAGAGGGCTTTAAAAAATGTAACCTTTATTTAACTAGGCAAGTCAGTTAAGAACAAATTCTTATTTACAATGACGGCCTACAAATACAACTGTTTAATCTGTCCCGCTCGCTCATGTCAACAAGGCAGCATGGTGCATCATCTAGAAACATCTATTTTCCATAAACTGTTTGAATTTTCAAACTAGATTTCCCTGGAAAGGCAGAAAAAGCATATTTTGAAAACACAATCCTACTCATTATTCCTCGTGCTTAATTCCGTCTCTTGTTTTGAGCCAACTTCGCTGTGGGCTTTGAACGAGGCACCTGGCACATGCCTGGGAGGCAAGCCCAGTTCCAAAACGAATGCGATCAACTTTCACTCTGCACAAAGACAACCCGGACCAGATTAATCGAATCCCCTCAGATATACACTACGGCTGCGTTTAGACAGGCAGCCAAATTCGGATATTTTTTTATAAATTAGTCGCTTGACCAATCAGATCAGTTCAGAAAAGATTGGACGTGTGAACGCAGCCTACTTGATATAAATTACAAAAGTATGGGACTATGTCTAACTAGAAATGAGTTACTAGGGCAAAATATCAGAATTGGGCTGCCACAGCAATGTGGCAGATGTTCCTAATGAACAACTCATATCCATCAACCCCCCAAAACAAAGCAATAATATAGTGTAGCGGTAGGGTGGGCTGGCTGGCACACAAGTGCCGAGTGTGAAGTAACACAAGCGTAAACAAAAATTGACCTTCCTCCAGGAAAACGACCCAGTACTTTTATTCAGGAAAATAAACTGAATGCGCCACAGCGCTGGCTAACAATAAAACACCAACCAAAAACCTAGCTCCTCTATGAGCCTTTCCACACGGGTCTTCCGGTCCCTCTGCAACCGGACAGCTAACCTGTTTACCGGCGTGTCAAACAAAATGAAACAGAAATCCAACAGGCTTGTCCTTCCTGGGGTCAGATCTACGGCCAAGTAACGTCCGGTAGGTTCCTGTCCAGTTGGGTTCGATATCCCTAACAGCGTTGGCGGGCTCTGAATGTCAGCTCTTGCTGATCCAGACCAAAAACAGATCTGGCCAAAACCAGGTTACAACAGCCACCACCCAACCTCCAAGCTAATTATATCCAGATGTGTGTAATTAGGGTGGCCTGGAAGGGTAAGGGCCTATCTTGGGGCCACCAGAAGTAGCCAACGTCAGTAATATACCAGCCTTCACACACCCACCCTCTCACTCCATCACAATATATATATATATATAACTGAATAGTAAAGGTCAAAATTAGTCAAATTATATAAAAACAAATACATCCACAATCTTTAGGCATCACATGCTTCTCAGTATATGTGTGACCTTCCTGGTCCCGTCCCTCAAGTCAGTGAGTCAACACAGGAAGGAGAAATGGATGGATAGTTAATTTATTTCCAAAGCTGCGGTGATGGGACACACACAGTATAGATGAGTGGTCAGTAGTCGACGGGATATAAATATCACTCCCATAGCAATTCTCCATAAATCTGCTGTATAATATACACACAATTTTTTTTTTTAGTCTTTGTGATTGTATAGTGGATTTAACCTTTTTTAATTATTCCTAATTTGCTATAATAAAAATAAATTGTTTCCATATGTAATCTCATATTTACAACATCAGAATAAACTCATTCATTTCAGAATTCAAAATATATCAAATTAAAGTGAAGAATTACTCAATGTCACACTTGTGGCGATGGAATATAATACACCAAGAATGTACCACACGTTTTCCTTTACTGACAAAACCAGGCTAAATACGCTGGCGTTCATGAGTTTATAAAACATATACTTTATACATTTGTAAAACTGAAATTGAGGGACCTTCCATTGGGCCCTGTCATTTCCTCACAGGTGACGGCCATTCCAGAATCTGCAATGCCCCAAACAGCTTAATATTAGACAGTCAAATGACATGGAAAACATCTGTTTCAGTGAGAAAGGATGAGTTTAAACTGACGGTCCTTGCTATGTGGGATCCATGGGACATATTTAGATGGTGATTAATTTAGGATTGAGGCATATAGCTGAATATACACAGCAGATGGCTATGACATAGATTAATCTCAACAGTAGGCCACTTTTAAAGTCTGAAAACCCCTGACAAAATTAGGTTTAGGAGTAAACTATCACTTTAATAAAAAGTTTCACTAATAAGTACCTCTGTGGCAGTGTAACAGCAGATTTCCTCTTCGTCTGAAGAGGAGTAAGGATCGGACCAAGATGCAGCGTGGTAAATGTTCATGACGATTTATTAAAAACGAACTGAACACTGAAATACAAAACGATGTGATGAAAACAAAAAACGAAACAGTACCGTGTGGCGACAAACACTCACAGAGAACCCCCCCAAAAGGTGAGGACTCCTGGCTGGCTAACGGCTCTGGCAGCCCCTGGCTGGCTGATGGCTCTGGCAGGTCCTGGCTGGCGGCTCCTGGCTGACTGGCGGCTCCTGGCTGACTGGTGGCTCCTGGCTGACTGGCGGCTCTGACGGCTCCTGGCTGATTGGCGGCTCTGGCGGCTCCTGGCTGACAGACGGGAGACTCTAGCAGCTCGGGACAGACGGGAGACTCTAGCAGCTCGGGACAGACGGGAGACTCTAGCAGCTCGGGACAGACGGGAGACTCTAGCAGCTCAGGACAGGGGGAAGGCTCTGGCAGCGCTGTACAGGCGGGAGCACCTGTAGGCAGAAGACAGAGAGACAGCCTGGTGTGGGGGGCTGCCACCGGAAGGCTGGTGCGTGGAGGTGGCACTGGATAGACCAGACCGTGCAGTCGCACTGGAGTTCTTGAGCACCGAGCCTGCCCAACCTTACCCGGTTGAATGCTCCCGGTAGCCAGGCCAGTGCGGCGAGGTGGAATAGCCCACATTGGGCTGTGCTGGCGAACCGGGGGACACCATGCGTAAGGCTGGTGCCATGTACGCCGGCTTCATGGCACCTGGCTCGATGCCCACTCTAGCCCGGCCAATACGAGGAGCTGGAATGTACGGCACCGGGCTATGCACACGCACTGGGGAGCTCCACCCACTGTGCGCTCCACCGCATAACACGGTGCCTGCCCGGACGGGAAGTTGGCGCAGGTCTCCTACCTGGCTTCACCACACTCCCCGTGTGCCCCCCAAGACATTTTTGGGGCTGCCTCTCGGGCTTCCAGCCGCGCTGCCGTGCTGCCTCCAGTTCTGCCTTGAGACGGCGATGTTCCCCTGGCTGTGCCCATGGTTCTTTTACCGTCCATAATCTCCTCCCAAGTCCAGGAGTCTTGTGTTCGCTGCTGCTGCTGCCCGTTACCACGCCGCTTGGTCCTTTTGTGGTGGGTGTTTCTGTAACGGCAGATTTCCTCTTCGTCTGAAGAGGAGTAAGGATCGGACCAAGATGCAGCATGGTAAGTGTTCATGACGATTTCTTAAAAACGAACTGAACACTGAAATACAAAACAATAAACGATGTGATGAAAACTAAAAACGAAACAGTACCGTGTGGCGACAAACACTCGGAAACAAACACCCACAAACCAACAGTGAAACCCAGGCTACCTATGTATGATTCTCAATCAGAGACAAGTAACGACACCTGCCTCTGATTGAGAATCATACTAGGCTGAACACAAAAACCAACATAGAAAGAGAAACATAGACTGCCCACCCCAACTCACGCCCTGACCATACTAAAACAAAAAATAACAGAACTATGGTCAGAACGTGACAGACAGGAATTGCTTAACCACTCCAGGGGTCCACAGAAAACATGAAACATGACATAATACAGAACATTAATAGACAAGAACATAACTACATAAATAAATACAAAATTACAAAAGGCACACGTAGCCTAAATAGCAATACATACACACAAACTATCTAGGTCAAATAGGGGAGAGGCATTGTGCCGTGAGGTGTTGCTTTATCTGTTTTTTTATACCAGGTTTGCTGTTCACTTGAGCAATAATAGCTCTATATAATATAATACTGTAAGCTTTCTTGTATTTGTTCTGGATTGGGGGACTGTGAATTGATGAATTGACCCCTGGTGCCATGTCTGGCGGCGTAAGTATGTGTGTCAGAGTTGTGTGTAAGTTGACAATACAAACAATTTGTGCTTTTCAACACATTCATGTTTCTTATAAAAAGAAGAAGTGATGCAGTGTCTCTCCTCAACTCTTAACCAAGAGAGACTGGCATGCATACTATTCAAATCAAATTTGAATTTATTTGTCACATACACATGGTTAGCAGATGTTAATGCGAGTGTAGCGAAATGCTTGTGCTTCTAGTTCCGATCATGCAGTAATATCTAACCAGTAATCTATCAATTTCACGACAACTGCCTTATACACACACAAGTGTAAAGGAATGAATAAGAATATGTACATAAAAATATATGGATGAGCGATAGCCGAACGGTATAGGCAAGTTGCAGTAGATGGTATAGAGTACAATGAGACATATGAGATGAGTAATGTAGAGTATGTAAACATTATATAAAGTGGCAATGTTTAAAGTGGCTTGTATTTCTATTAGCCTTCTTTCTTTTCGCACTAGACGAAGGTTGAAAGTCATGCGTCCTCCGATACACAACCCAACCAAGCCGCACTGCTTCTTAAAACAGCACGCATCCAACCCGGAAGCCAGCCGCACCAATGTGTTGGAGGAAACACCGTGCACCTGGCTACCTTGGTTAGCATGCACTGTGCCCGGCCCGCCACAGGAGTCGCTGGTGTGCGATGAGATGGGATATAAATTACAAAAGTATGGGACTATGTCTAACTAGAAATGAGTTACTAGGGCAAAATATCAGGATATTAAAAGGATATCCCTACCGGCCAAACCCTCCCTAACCCAGACGACGCTGGGCCTATAGTGCATCGCCACACAGACCTCCCGGTCACCAGATTCTCTGGTGGCACAGCTGGAGCTGCAGTACAGCGCCCTTAACCACTGCGCCACCCAGGAGGCCCGTTATTAGCCTTCTGATTACAATGAAGAGCAAGATGTGCCGCTCTGTTCTGGGCCAGCTGCAGCTTAACTAGGTCTTTCCTTGCAGCACTTGACCACACGACTGGACAATAATCAAGATAAGTCAAAACTAAAGCCTGCAGGACTAGCTTTTTGGAGTGTGGTGTCAAAAAAGCAGAGTCTCTTTATTACGGACAGTATTTGAACACAACACTTGAAGTTATTTTCTTGTAGTAACATCTCTTTGTTCACTTAAAAGGTGTAAACAACAGGTCCTAAACCTGTGATGGACACCACTGTCCTCAACGGTACTCCTGCTGGCTTTGGTGTTTGTCATGGTAGCTAGCAACATAGGTTACGCTGTTACACCTCACAGTTCCAGATAGGGCAGGTCACAGGGAAGATTGAAAACAACAAACAGCAGCGATCTAGAGAGCCACAAACCTGGGAAAATCCATGGTCCCTGCCACAATGGCTAACCAAGTCACTGGCTGTGTTCAAGACCTCAAGAAACTCTGCTAGCTTGATAGGCAGCTAGCTAGCAACTAGGCTGGCTGCTATGCCAAATAGCTCCTGCCTTAGTCGGCAGGGTCTGATGAGGGTCTTGATTTTCGTGCTTTGTGTCTCACAATTTACAAGGTTAGTCAACGATTTTGGGAGTGCTCCCTTTAATTGTTTCATGTTTGTTTGATGGGTTCAATCAGTTCCATTTACACAGTATGATATGGTCTTGACGGAAATAGTTACATGATGTGATGTGCTGTGACATGTTGTGTTGTTGTGACATGCTGTGTGCCCTGTTATGGGCAGGTAGGGGATGTCTTTGCTGGACCACTGCAGTTCCGCCAGTATCACAGCACACACCTCCTCCTTATAATTATTAGGCCGCTGGGCTCGTGTGCCAATCCAGTTAAAAAGGTAGATAGAGTCCTGCCCTGAGAGGGAGAGAGTGATATAAAAGATGTGGACAGAAAGGTAGGAGAAAACGGAAAGGAGGGGTGTGGAGGGAAAAGAAAGAGGGGGGGGGATAACGCGAATGTCTAGCAACCGAAAGGTTGCAAGTTCTTATCTCATCATGAACAACTGACATTAAAGCTAATTAGAAACTTCTCAACTACAGTACTTGCTACTTTGTAACTAAACTCAGCAAAAAAAGAAATGTCCTCACTGTCAAATGCGTTTATTTTCAGAAAACTTAACGTGTAAGTATTTCTATGAACATAACAAGATTCAACAACTGAGACAGTTCCACAGACATATGACTAACAGAAATTGAATAATGTGTCCCTGAATAAAGGGGTGGTCAAAATCAAAAGTAAGTCAGGATCTGGTGTGGCCACAAGCTGTATTAAGTACTGCAGTGCATCTCCTCCTCATGGACTGCACCAGATTTGCCAGTTCTTGCTGTGAGATGTTACCCCACTCTACCACCAAGGCACCTGTAAGTTCCCGGACATTTCTTTCGGGGATGGCCCTAGCCCTCACCCTCAGATTCAACAGGTCCCAGATGTGCTCAATGGCTCTTTGCTGGCCATGGCAGAACATTGACATTCCTGTCTTGCAGGAAATCACACAGAATGAGCAGTATGGCTGGTGGCATTGTCATGCTGGAGGGTCATGCCAGGATGAGCCTGCAGGAAGGGTACCACATGAGGGAGGAGGATGTCTTCCCTGTAATGCACAGCATTGAGATTGCCTGCAAAAAGCTCAGTCCGGTGATGCTGTGACACAACACCCCAGACCATGACAGACCCTCCACCTCAATCGATCCCGCTCCAGAGTACAGGCCTCGGTGTTATGCTCATTCCTTCGACGATAAACGCAAATCCAACCATCACCCCTGGTGAGACAAAACCGCAACTCGTCAGTGAAGAGCACTTTTTGCCAGTCCTGTCTGGTCTGCGACGTTGTTGCCAGTGATGTCTGGTGAGGACCTGCCTTACAACGAGCCTACAAGCCCTCAGTCCAGTCTCTCTCAGCCTATTGGGGACACTCTGAGCACTGATGGAGGGATTGTGCGTTCCTGGTGTCACTAGGGAAGTTGTTGCCATCCTGTACCTGTCCCGCAGGTGTGATGTTCGGATGTGCCAATCCTGTGCAGGTGTTGTTACACGTGGTCTGCCACTGCGAGGACGATCAGCTGTCCGTCCCGTCTCCATGTAGCACTGTCTTAGGCGTCTCACAGTACGGACATTGCAATTTATTGCCCTGGCCACATCTGCAGTCCTCATGCCTTCTTGCAGCATGCCTAAGGCACGTTCACGCAGATGAGCAGGGACCCTGGACATCTTTCCTTTGGTGTTTTTCAGAGTCAGTAGAAAGGCCTCTTTAGTGTCCTAAGTTTTCATAACTGTGACCTTAATTGCCTACCGTCTGTAAGCTGTTAGTGTCTTAACAACCGTTCTACAGGTGCATGTTCATTAATTGTTTATGGTTCATTGAACAAGCATGGGAAACAGTGTTAAAACCCTTTACAATGAAGATCTGTGAAGTTATTTGGATTTTTACTAATTATCTTTGAAAGACAGGGTCCTGAAAAAGGGATGTTTCTTTTTTTGCTGAGTTTACTTAGCATGTTAGCTAACCCCAGCCAGCCAATTTACATACATAATAATAGGAAATTCTCTGATCAACTGAATTTGACAAAAATAGAAACAGTGATCATTGGAGTCTCTCTATATTGGTGTACCCTCAAAGCTCAGAGCTACAGTGGGGAGAACAAGTATTTGATACACTGCCAATTTTGAAGGTTTTCCTACTTACAAAGCATGAAGAGGTCTGTCATTTTATCATAGATACACTTCAACTGTGAGAGACGGAATCTAAAACAAAAATCCAGAAAATCACATTGTATGATTTTTAAGTCATTAATTTGCATTTTATTGCATGGCATAAGTATTTGTTACATCAGAAAAGCAGAACTTAATATTTGTTATTGTCTTCCAGCATGACAAGGACCCAAAACACACAGCCAGGGCAACTAAGGCGTGGCTCCGTAAGAAGCATCTCAAGGTCCTGGAGTGGCCTAGCCAGTCTCCAGACCTGAACCCAATAGAAAATCTTTCGAGGGAGCTGAAAGTCCGTATCGTCCAGCGACAGCCCCGAAACCTGAAGGATCTGGAGAAGGTATGTATGGAGGAGTGGGCCAAAATCCCTGCTGTAGTGTGTGCAAACCTGGTCAAGAACTACAGGAAATGTATGATCTCTGTAATTGCAAACAAAGGTTTCTGTACCAAATATTAAGTTCTGCTTTTCTGATGTATCATATACTTATATCAAAATGCAAATTAATGACTTAAAAATCATACAATGTGATTTTCTGGATTTTTGTTTTAGATTCCGTCTCTCACAGTTGAAGTGCACCTATGATAAAACATTACAGACCTCTACATGCTTTGTAAGTAGGAAAACCTGCAAAATCGGCAGTGTATCAAATACTTGTTCTCCCCACTGTATGTCCGTCCAGCAGGTGGGAGCCCAAGTTTTGAAGCTCTCCCCCAGACAGGAACTCAGCTCCCAGTAGGTAGCCTACTGCACACCCTGCACTCATGGATGGCATGCTTCCCTCTGTGCCTTACATCGTTGTATACCACCACAAGGGATCCACAGGGAAGGTGCACAGCCACCCTGACCTCCCTGTGAACCAGTTTTATCAGTCCTTCCTCCAGGGACATTGTGAGAGTGGTGTCTGAGAGCAGCTTGACTCTTACTAAAAAACTGCAGTATGCTGCAAATACTGTGTCCAAAAAGTTTTTTTTTTTTTCTGCCGTAATTTTGCAGTGCACTATACTGCAATTACTGCGCCCAAAATACCAGTCGACTGCAGTTACTGCAGTTTCAAAACGGCACATTCTTTTTTGTAAGGGGATGGTGACCAGACACTAACCCCGCGGACAGCTGTCAATCAGGTGGGGGTCGATGGCAGACACGCTGGGGGTGGTAATTGTTGTGACTTTACTTTCATTAATTTGATGGCTGTTACTTATCTAATCAACTATGTTTAATTGTTACCCAATTTTAAATTAATAATATAACAATTAACTCATTCGGATTTGGGGCACCATGAGAGCGGTTCTTTAAAGAGTTACCATCTCCCGAATTAAACTATGCAGGTCTTTACCTATTACATCCATAAACAGTAATAAACGTATTAATCATAACCTAGCATCATATCATCATTTTTGAACAGTCGTAACCTTGCATCTGCAAAAACCTGAGCCATACATATGGTCCAGTACTACACAAATTGGTTTTATAATTTATTTACTAGCTAACTAAATGGTAACACAGGATAAACATACAGACTTAATGCATTAGAAAGGTCCCTAGCGAACTGACAACGATATGTCTGCTTGTTACAAAAGACATGGAGAGGGCGAGAAAGAGACACTTAACATAAGTACATTTTGAAACTACTCTCACTTATACTTTGCACACAAACCGCCACCCGCTTTGTGTAAGAAATCATGAATGTATTTACGTGGAAATGCCTTTGTTTGCCGTGTATCTTTTCTTATCGAGCCTTCTTGGAAAGGGGGTTGGTTGAGTCTTTTCGCAGCATGCTTGTAAGGCTCTGATTGTCCAAAAGGGGTCCCTACCCCTCTTCTACTGATCTCCTCTGCAGTCGTCTGGTATCTTGTCATGTAGTCCTGAACAGAACTACAGAGTTTATTCTACTTCCATTCACTCTGGAAGATGCTTCTATGAAGATAGGCAAGCAAGCCGTGTAGATGGTTCCGAGTGGGGTGATGAGTCGCGTCCTACAGTGGTTTGAGAAGAGTAGCAGAATGGTCCCACTTAAATTCACTTTTCTAGATACTTTACGTAGGACTGCTAATCAGCCGTACCAGTGATTGTCCGGGAGGTGACTATCGTCTCTACCTCGTTGAGATTCAAAGTTTAAACCACTTTTAACAAGATCTGCAGCTCGACATCTTTCTGGTCTGATATGTTAATTTTTAACCCATAATTTTATACACTTTGTTCAAAACGCTGACACGCTCTCTGACCTCTCAAGGGGGCGTTGACTACATACTTGTACAAAGTTATAGAAACAGTTTCCTTTTACAGTTTCTAAAATCTCACCCCTCTCAACAAAAACACTTTCTTAATTGTTCATATGTCTATTCTTGTTCTGAGAAATGAAGGCTATTCCATGCGAGAATTTGCCAAGAAACTGAAGATAACATACCACGATGTGTACTACTCTCTTCACAGAACAGTGCAAACTGGCCCTAACCAGAATACAAAGAGGTGTGGGAGGCTCCGGTGCACAACTGAGCAAGAGGACAAGTACATTAGTGTCTAGTTTGAGAAACAGACCTCAACTGGCAGCTTCATTAAATAGTACCCGCAAAACACCAGTCTCAAAGTCAACAGTGAAGGGAGAGTTCCTCTGTCCAGTGTCTGTGTTCTTTTGCCCATCTTAATCTTTTCTTTTTATTGGCCAGTCTGAGATATTGGTTTTTCTTTGCAACTCTGCCTAGTATGCCATCATCCTGGAGTCACCTCTTCACTGTTGACGTTGAGACTGGTGTTTTGCGGGTACTATTTAATGAAGCTGCCAGTTGAAAACAGATTGTTAAAAATATTTGCTAATTTATATAAATAAAACATACCTTATTTACATTAGTATTCAGAGCCTTTGCTATGAGACTTGAAATTGAGCTCAGGTGCATCCTGTTTCCATTGATCATCCTTAAGATGTTTCTACAACTTAATTGGAGTCCTCCTGTGGTAAATTCAATTGATTGGACATGATTTGGAAAGGCACACCTGTCAAAGGTCCCACAGTTGACAGTGCATGTCAGAGCAAAAACCAAGCTATGAGGTTGAAGGAATTTTCCATATAACTCTGAGACAGGATTGTGTTGAGGCACAGATCTGGGGAAGGGTACCAAAATAAATTCTGCAGCTTTGAAGGTTCCCAAGAACAGTGGCCTTCATCCTTCTTAAATGGAAGAAGTTTGGAACCACCAAGATTCTTCCTAGACCTGGCCAAACTGAGCAATTGGGGGAGAAGGGCCTGGTCAGGGAGGTGACCAAGAACCCGATGGTCACTCTGACAGAGCTCTGTAGTTCTTCTGTGGAGATGGTAGAAACTTCCAGAAGGACAACCTTCTCTGCAGCACTCCACCAATTAGGCCTTTATGGTAGTGTCTAGACGGAAGCCACTCCTCAGTAAAATGCACATGACAGCCTGCTTGGAGTTTGCTAAATGGAACCTGAAGGACTCTTCAGACCATGAGAAAAAGGATTCTCTGGTCAGATGAAACCCAGATTGAACTTTTTGGCCTGAATGCCAAGCGTCACGTCTGGAGGAAACCTGGCACCATCCCTACGGTAAAGGATCGGGGTGGCAGCATCATGCTGTGGGGGATGTTTTTTAGCGGCAGGGATTGGAAGACTAGTCAGGATCGAGGGAAACCTGAACGGAGCAAAGTAGAGATCCATGATGAAAACCTGCACCAGAGCGCTCAGGACCTCAGACTGGGGCGAAGGTTCACCTTCCAACAGGACAATGACACTAAGCACACAGCCAAGACAACACAGGAGTGGCTTCGGGACAAGTCTCTGAATGTCCTTGAGTGGCCCAGGCAAAGCCAGACTTGAACCTATTCAAACATCTCTGGAGAAACCTGAAAATAGCTGTGCAGCAACGCTCCCCATCCAACCTGACAGAGCTTGGGAGGATCTGCAGAGAAGAATGGGAGAAACTCCCCAAATACAGGTTTGCCAAGCTTGTAGGGTCATACTCAAGAAGACCTGAGGCTGTAATCGCTGTAAAAGGTGCTTCAACAAAGTACTGAGTAAAGGGGCTGAATACTTATGTAAATGCGAGTTTTTTTTAAATGACTTTGAATACATTTGCAAAAATGTCTAAACCTGTTTTAGCTTTGTCATTATGGGGTATTGTGTGTAGATTGATGAGGGAAAATAACAATTTAATCATTCTAAATAAGGCTGTAAGGTAACTTTGTGGAAAAGTCAAGGGGTCTGAATACTTTCCGAATGCGCTGTATATGTACAAATTACCTCGACTAACCTGTACCCTTGCACATTGACTCGGTACCGGTACCCCCTGTAGTTTGCCTCATTGTTTTGTGTAACTTTAAAAAACTTTTTTTACTTTAGTTTATTTAGTAAATATTTTCTTAACCGCATTGTTGGTTAAGGGCCTGTAAGCATTTCACGGTAAGGTTGTACCTGTTGTATTTGGCGCATGTGACAACTTAAATTACATTTGTAAACTGACTTATCTCATAGAACAAAATGTACAAGACCTAAGCCTGTGTTGCACTCAGACCTTATTTTTTGCATTCATCCCAAAACCCCATTCTTTTCCACCATAGGAATGGATGAAAAAACCAGAGGTAACTCATTACCGTTTTTTAGGACTACAAGCTGGCGAGCTGTCCCTAGTTAACACAGCCACAGTCGTAAACCCTGCCTATTTCTAAAATGTTTCTTCTTAAAATTCAATGTTTAACCCAAACACAACCACACTGCTAACTTTCTGCCTAACCTGAAACTTAAATGAAAACCAAAAAGCTCATTTTTGTTTTCATTAAGTTAAGATAGACTTTGTGGCTGTGATAACTAGTGACAACCCTATTGGGGAGCTGGCTATAACATTACATGAAAATAAATATTACAAGAATGATTTATTGAAAAACAAACCTTAACTGTTCACACTATTATTCTCAGAAAATGTAGGGCCAAATAAGGAGCATGTTGGGCATTGTAAAACTAAAGCATTTAAGCGGAATGGATATCATGAAAAACATTTCCATGTAATAAAGTTTAAAACCATGCTTGTCATCTTTCAGCACATACCTAACAAACTACAGTATTGAATTCAAATGAGTAAAACATGTGATTCTGTTTTGAATTAACCAATCCACTGTATGATCTCAGAATCTGTTTCAAATCACCAATTTCCTTATGTTTCAGTGTGTGAAAAAAGTATTATTTAACAGATACAATGACATCCATTCTTGCAAATATGTTACCGTGATCTAGAATGAAAACTCACTCAAAACGCCATTCGGTACTTTGTATACAAAGGCCATGCTGTGCCAAGCATGGCAGTAATGGTAAGTCAAAAACAGAGTCATTTTATAGAATCCTGGTCAAATGAAATGTGATCTTCAAAGTGACATCTTCTTTCCCAACATTATGTACCAATCCTCATTCAATTCCTTCTTGCTTGTCTTTAATTGCAACCTGAAACAAAGTTGAGAGATATGAATTTAGTAGTTACACATTCTGCTGATCAAGTAGGTCTATACTCACCAATTTGTATTATTATTAGTTTTCAAAAATACATTTCCATTTTAGTCATTTAGCAGATGCTCTTATCGAGAGCAACTTAAAGTAGTGAGTGCATACATTTTCATACTGGTCCCCCATGGGAAACCAACTCACAACCCTGGCATAGCAAGTGCCATGCTCTACATCACAGGACAGGCTCGAGGTAATGGCTGGAGCGGAATAGGTGGAATGGTATCAAATAATCAAAACACATGGTTTCTATGTTTGATGCCATTCGCACCGTTCCAGCCATTATAATGAGCAGTCCTCCCCTCTGCAACTTCCACCGGAGTACATACATTTTTGGCAAAGAATAATATTTTCCACAACCAGTTCTCGTATAAAGGACAATCCATATAATATTATATAGACAGTTCGCTACAGTAGAACTGTTCCACGAAATGTACCGATTAAGAGATGTGATGATGACGGTATCTCATGTACTCACCCTGAATCGCTCCTCCAACAAGGACAGCTCACTGATGAGGTCAGTGATTGCATTAGTGAAAGCCTCCTGAGGACTGTAGTCTGGTGTGGTCTGAACACGGATCACAATCTTGTGCTCCAGCGGATGAGGGACCTTGTAGCCAGCAAATAGCACTTGGGGGTCTTTCAGAAGTTGTCTGCAAATACAATACATTTTATTTATGATTGAGGAGCGTCGCAATTATCACTGATTAGACAAGAATCACAAAATTCAAGAATTGCACTCACTGTCTGATGATGTTACCAAGCGTGTGATCCTCTTTGTTCAACGTGAAGAGGCAGGCGTTAGGGACTTTTGTGTCCTTGATGATTGTGATTCTAAAAACATGTTTTTTGTAAGAGTATTTCACTTTCAGATTCATATTCAGTGGTAATGGCAGAACAATCATTGTGGCGTGTAAGTTAGCTGGCTAGTTTATGCTGAATTGAGCTAACATATAGTAGGGAACAAAGCCAGAACTATATAACTCTGGTAGCCAGTAGACGCGAATTTGCTAGCTGATAATGCCTGACAGACTTCCCTAGCTGCTACTCTTTAGCCACTGGCAACGCACAATATATAGCATACTAGCTAACTGTCAGGCTATCAAATATGATATGTTGTAGCATGCTACCTATCTAGCTACTTCCTGAACCAGAATATGGGATTCTCTTCTGAGAATCGCCATATTCAACGTCTCCTGTAAACACAGATTATGATTCAGATATCTCCCTACCTGGCAGTTAACTATGATCGCTAGCTAACCTAAACCAGAATAACAATAGCTAAATGAGCTAATCCGAACGTCAGCAAGGGATCAAGTAATATGTTACAGTAGCTAGCTAGCAATATGTATAAAACGTACTTCTTTTCCCCTTCAAACAACAGAAATGACTCGAATGCCGGTGGCGCGTTCATATTTGAACAGTTAGTTAACGTTAGTTATCTACGTAGTTGCATATAAGAATGCAGAAACAGCGAACACACAACACAGTTATTGAATGAGGGACTCAATAGCTGGTGGGACCAACTTCCGGTAGCGTTTCTTGTTAAGGGATTTCAAAATAAAGGTCTTCATACAAGATCTGTGCGTCTTGATGAGTGAAATCACAGAAATGATAAAGCCCTTATCAATGGCGGTCTGGACACCAACCTGTACCTCAAAAAGAGAATCAGAAGACGACTAAGGGATGCTTCAGAGTCTTGATTGAGAAGTGCATAGGACGATGAATTAGGAGATAAATGGGGAGGATAGGCACGGAGGTAAGGGCACTGATCCAAGTGATGAAGAGAAACTGCAGCGAAGGTGATCTTGAGGCAGTAGACCTGGACAGCTGGCTGAAAGAAATGCACTGGAGAGATGGTCGAAATGATAGACAGCATGGCAGAAATGCAGGCCACCATAGCCGAGAGCAGAGTCCTCAAGCCTGAGAAAAATAACTCTGTCCAGAGCTTTGTAAGTTACACCTACTTAGTAAGTGTAGTCACATCTGCAATGTGTTATGAAGTAGTTATAGAGTATATCTAGAGATTGTCTATAACATAGCACTGTCCTGATTTGTTTGTTTGTTGTTTCTGGTCCTACAGAGCTCAGGGAAGGTCTCTGGTCCTGTGTGGCATGACTGGCCTCTCACCACCGCAGACCCTGGATGAAGCCCTATGGCCCTGCCCTCTGCTGTGGCCCCTCCCTCCCCAGAGGATGTCCCAAGGCCTTTGACTCCTCCCAGCCCTGTCTATGCCTTTTTTGCTCCGCCTGGTGTGGAGTACTTCTTATACCACCGCAGCCCTTATCTGGACCCCATCACCAACCTGAGCGAGAACGGTAGGAAGCTGCTCCAGGAAATGGCGCAGGAAATAGCAGGAGTGGCCCAACAGGTAGGTTTTGGGAAGTGGTTGTCATTCCCTCCTACTATAGCTGTAAATTACCTGCAGGGTTGGGTAGGTTACTTTCTAAATGTAATCCTTTACAGTTACTAATTACCTATCCAAAATTGAAATCAGTAACGTAACTTTTGGATTACCCAAACTCAGTAACATAATCTGATTACATCCAGTTACTTTTAGATTACTTTCCCCTTAAGATACATTAGAAGAAGCCAAAAATGTATGTTACCAATTGAACAACATCTATTGAAGGATACATCAGTGTTAAAGTTTACATAGCTGGTCATATATGGATGTTACATTTTACTTTATCGGGTTGGTTATGTAGGCTTCCTCTAACCTTTGGGGTGGCAGGCAGCCTAGTGGTTAGGGTGTTGGACTAGTACCCAAAAGGTTGCAAAATCGAATCCCTGAGCTGACAAGTTAAAAATCTGTTGTTCTGCCCCAGAACAAGGCAGTTAACCCACTGTTCCTAGGCTGTCATTGAAAATAAGAATTTGTTCTTAACTGACTTTCCTAGGTAAATAAAGATAAAATATCACATTCTACTACATATAATAATACAATTAAATTATATATTTACATTAAAAACCGAACTCTATCAGAATTCCAGTCATTCCAATAAATGTTATACCTTGGGCTCATTGATTCGAGTTGAAAAATACATGCTGCGCTCATGGAATGGCATGCTTTGAACACTACTAAAAAGTGCTATTTACATTTGAAAAATGAATGCCATATGCTGCAATTGCTATAGGCCTATTGTTAACCTTTTTGTTGGTGACACTTTGATATCTTGACAATATTCTGCTGTTTAAAGTGTAAATTCACAGATGAAACAATAGGGTTCACATGGAGTGTGACAGTTGAACTAAGCTCATGAGTAACTAATAAGTTATATTCTTCAAGCATCAATGGATATGTTTGGATATGTTTGGACACACCTACTCATTCAAGTGTTTTTCTTTTTTTGTGTAATAATAGTGAAGACATCAAAACTATAAAATAACATGTGTTAAAAGTGTTAAACAAGTGTTAAGTGTTAAACAAATCCAAATATATTTTATATTTTTCAAAGTAGCCACCCTTTGCCTTGATGACAGCTTTGCATTCTCTCAACCAGCCTCACCTGGAATGCTTTTCCAACAGTCTTGAAGGAGTTCCCACATATGCTGAGCACTTGTTGGCTGCTTTTACTTCAATCTGCGGTCCAACTCATCCCAAACCATCTCAATTGGGTTGAGGTTGGGTGATTGTGGAGGCCAGGTCATCTGATGCAGTGCTCCATCACTCTCCTTCTTGGTTAAATAGCCCTTATACAGCCTGGAGGTGTGTTGGGTCATTGTCCTGTTGAAAAACAAATGATAGTCCCACTAAGCGCAAACCAGATGGGATGGCGTATCACTGCAGAATGCGTCCAAGGGGCCCGTTTTTAGGAACTCCGGGTGGAGTTCTCCACCATTGTGTTGGAATATAAGCTATTGTGATGGAGGCCAAGTCAAAGTGCTGAAAACATTCCATTTGGAGGGAAGCTGTACCTTCTCGTCTGTACACTATGAACCTCACTGTTCAGCCAAAGGGGGAGCTCTTTCTTTAGCCAGGTTGAGACCAGGAAATCCTCCCCCTGAGGGTAGATGTGGACTAGAGCCAACACACACTGCTGGACTGACTCTTTCGCTCTTGAATGCTTTATCCTGCACATAGTCCTCTAGAGTTCCTACTTACAGTGCCTTCGGAAATTATTCAGACCCCTTTACTTTTTCAAACAAAAAAATACGTTACAGCCTTATTCTAAAATGTATTAAATTGTTTTTTCCCCTCCTCAATATACACACAATGCCCCATAATGACAAAGCAAAAACAGGTTTTTATAAATGTTTGCAAATGTATTAAAAATAAAAAACAGAAAACCACATTTACATAAGTATTCAGACCCTTTACTCAGTACTTTGTGGAAGCACCTTTGGCAGCAATTATGGCCTCGAGTCTTCTTGGGTATGACACCACAAGCTTGGCACACCTGTATGTGGGACTTTCTCCCATTCTTCTCTGCAGATCCTCTCAAGCTCTGTCAGGTTGGATGGGGAGCGTTGCTGCACCGATATTTTCAGGTCTCTCCAGAGATGTTTGATCAGGTTCAAGTCTGGGCTGTGGCTGGGCCACTTAAGGACATTCAGAGACTTGTCCCGAAGCCACTCCTGCGTTGTCTTGGATGTGTGCTTAGGGTCGTTGTCCTGTTGGAAGGTGAACCTTCGCCCCAGTCTGAGGTCCTGAGCGCTCCGGAGCAGGTTTTCATCAAGGATCTCTCTGTACTTTGCTCCGTTCATCTTTCCCTCGATCCTAACTATGTCCCAGCCAAAACCCTGAGGAGGCGTCTAGCTTTGTGAATGATTTAGCCCCTGCTATGTCCCAGAATATCTCCCCTCTGGTTGGCAGCTGAAAGTGTTTCCTTTTTACATACTTCTTTAGCTATTTTGAATCCATACAGTCTGAGTGAGCCCTCTTTCTTCTCAACTATTACTAGTGAGTGGACACATTCAGTAGGCTCTTCTACTTTGTCTTGGATATGTAAGGACTCTAGCCTCAGTAGCTCTGCTTTTAGCTTGTCTCTTCGTGATAATGGGACCTTTCTACAGTAGGTGCATGGATCACTGGTCTATATGGCTGCTCTAACTCGATTTTGTGCTGCACCTTGAGTTTTCCTACTCCCTGAAAAACATCAGTATATGTATCCTCTACATTAGTCATTTCACCATTCACTGTATGAACCCGTTTCACTAGACCCAGTAAGTTACATGACTTGAACCCAATGATGGGTGTTTTTTCTCTCTTTACTATGACAAACAGAACCTTGTGAGATCATCTACCCCCTGTACCAATGTGCATGTCCCTGAACTGGCAATTGCTTCACCACTGTAAGCTTTCAGTATTATCTTTTGTTCACCAATGGTTTTACCTGTAACCGTAACAATTCAGTCTATGGAATGATGTTGACCTGTGCTCTAGTGTCAAGTTTAAACACAATGTCAGTTCCATTAGTCTTGTATTTTTATTTAACCCAGTAAGTTGACTGAGAACACATTCTCATTTACAGCAACAACCTGGGGAAAAGAATAGCCAATTGTAAACTGGGGATGATTATGAGGGCCAGATTGGGAATTTAGCCTGGATTGCAGGGTAACACCCCTACTCTTACAATACGTGCCATGGGATCTTCAGTGACCATAGAGAGTCAGGACACCCATTTTACATCCCATCTGAAAGACAGCACCCTACACAGAGCAATGTCCCCAATCACTTCCCCGGGGAATTTTTTTTTAGACCAGAGGAAAGGGTGCCGCCTACTGGCTCTCCAACACCACTTCCAGCAGCATGTAGTCTCCCATCCAGGGATCAACCAGGACCAACCCTGCTTAGCTTCAGAAACAAGTCAACAGTGGGATGCAGGGTGGTATGCTGCTGGCTGTAGTTAGCTGTCCAGTCCTTGTCCGGTCCTGCAAGTGCGACTGTTCCCACAAAAAGGTCACCCAAAGACCCATCACTGTCCTCGTTGTCACTGCTATTGTCCTGGTCCTCTTTGACACGGTGTACTGTATTTTGTTGTCTCCGCTGCCTGAATTTGAGTGCAAAGTGGTTCTTCATGCCACGGTTGTAACACTCTCTTTTCTATATGCTGGGAACTGGTGAAGTCTGTGCTCTCCTCCGCAGTTGCCGCACGAGAGCTGGTTCCCTGAAGTGCGCTGTTGACTGCTGTCGGCACTGTCCTTTGAAGTGAGCCTTTTAGCTGTAGCTCTTCCTTTGCTAACATACTCCACTTTGCATACTATGTCACTAAGAACACCATTGTCCATTGACCATATGCGACTCTGAGTCACTTCTCTAGCTTGACACATTTGTATTGCTCTTTCTAGTGTCAATTTATTCTCACCAAGTAACTTTTCTCTCAGCCCCTTGTCTCTCACCCCCATGACAATTCCATCTCGTATCAGCGAGTCTGCAATTTCACCAAAATTACACGACTGACATTTCAGTTTCAAGTCCATAATAAATTCCTTTAATTTTTCATTCTGACATCTACTGTTGAAATCATACTTCTCAAATGTCTTGTTTCCTCATCCATTAGCTGAAAGTTGTTGAAAGCTGTTGTAGACATCAATGGCGTCGTCTTTTTCAGCCTCCTATCGCCGGTCAGATAGAAGATGAAACGCTGCTTGAACCGCTTCCATTGCTCTTCAACGTTTCTTTTAAGTTTCAGTTCTGTTAGAGGCTTTAGCTGCTCCATGTTGTTAGCCAGCTAGCACTGCAAAACAACTAGCTACATGCACTGCACGCTCCGTTAGCACCTGCATGTTTTTTTTTTACCACAGTCTTGTTAGCCCAGTGGTTAGTAAGCTAACATTAGCTAAAGTTAGTTAGTTGACGTGAAGCCTCTTGGCTTCGTTCAGCATTTTCTACCAAAACTCGATGATGGATGAGACAACGGTGAGTTCTAGTCACTCCTGGTACCATGTTGTATCTTCTTGTCTAAGAAATACTAAAGAAAACAACTGTTCTTTAAAACATAAGTTCTTCTTTATTCAAGTTAACAGGAGCCGTACAAGAATTGTGCATTGAGCTGGGATTTCCCGCTCTCCCACCTCTCTGTGCGGGCTGTGCGTCCCCTAAGTGGTCACGTGGCCTCTGATACAATATGCCACATCTGGTAGCTAAGAAATTGAACAGAACTAGAGTGAGTATGAATTACTTGAAGTGTCAGGTAAAGTGAAGACTGGCGAGTTTGGGCCTTGCCCTGATGATGACAAAGACGAATCTGACCCAGTGGTACTGAGATTTTTGGAGAGAATGGATCCTTGCTGTATGCCTTATCCATATGTGGTGTCAGGTTGGGTGAAAAGAGGTGGAGACTGTTGAATTGGTGAAAGTAACTGGAAGTGGACTTGTGATGATTTTTGTAGTGTGTCTTCCACCCAGAGGGAGTGGTGTCTCCGCACCATGAGCCTTGGGACAAGACCTGTGACTTGCTTTCCTCTCCGAAGCAGGGCACAGTTGAAAGGAGTGATAAATGGGGTAGCATTAAGTGTTGTGGAGGATCAACTGAAATGGAAGATTCCTGGTGTCTGTGACATCTGCCATTTGGTCCGACACAGACCTAGTGGAGAGTGTGGTGAAACAGAAAACACTGTCTGTCCTGCTGAGTTTTGATGCAGTCTTTACCCCAAAAACGTAAAGTTAGGGTGTGTCAGTTATCCCATGAGAGTTTTTGTCCCGAACCCATTATGGTGTTTTGGGTGCCAAGTTTTATGGTCATGCAGCAGTGTGTAGGAGGGAGATACCTAGTTGTGAGAAGTGTGCAGTGGGGCATGAAACAAAGGAATGTGTAGCACAGGAGGCTACTGAGGAGAGGATGGCTCATAATAATGACCGGAACGGAGCGAATAGAATGACATCAAATACATGGGAACCATGGGTCGAGGGCAAGGGATCCTTAGAGGCTCCCTGTGAGTATGCCGAGGCCAATAGAGGTATAAGAATAACATATGCTTCAGTAAGGTTGGCTTCTTAGCGTTCATAGCCATGGTTATGGTTAACTGACTGCAGAAATTCAATGTAAATCACAGAAAATAGATGTTCTGGTGGCAGCTGTAGAAAAGTACTTGGTTTACAAGGTTTTTCTGCAGAAGAGCTACAAGGTGTATTGAACAATAGTGTCCCGTCTTCACAGGCTGCCAGCTTGGTGTAGGATCAGATAAGGCCAAAGTAGTGGAATAGTGGTAAGGTTTTAAAGAGTGTAGGGTTAGTTGGTCAGGCAAATTTTTCTTCTGTTTCCCCTCTCCTTTTTGTCACAGTGGGGATTTCTCTATTGAGAAAACTCTTTCCTCTCTCCTTTGTGACCCGAAACGAAGAGTGTATCAATTCGTTGGTAGGCAAATGGAAGACAACCATTCACTCCTCGATTCCCTCCTTTAGGCGATTGCCTCCTTTAGGCGAGGAAGCACAAGTGTATCCTACCGGAGTCCTTCACTGAAAAGTTTTGAAATCTGCCACACCCCCTTTAAATCATCTATCGTTTTCTGGAATGAGAAAAGCATACACACATTTAAAAACGTTATGCTACGTATCCTTTCATGTATAAAATGTCTTGCAAATTCGTTTGTATCACTTTATACATTTATTTTGGGATTCCACCCTGTAAACGTAATTTGCCTGATGGCGCGCGATTGGAAGACAGTCTCATTTCATAAGAGCGCATTTTAGTCCACATTCCCTTTCCTCGCCGCCTCTTCTTGATTACCTTTGACCTTTTCCAAAAGTAGGCCAGAGAGAGGACACCGGAGTTGATACTATCTTAATTGAGAAAATTAATGCTCCAGAACAGTAGGTGGACACACAGTAGGTGGCGGCATGCACATCTAACGTTTGTTTGCGACCTCAATAAAAGAATAGAAGAAGACTTAAAAAAAAATATATATATATATATATATATATACTTTTTTACGTTTGAAGCTACATTCCAAACCGGAAGTTACCCGATTTGCTCTACAGGCGGAAAAAAACTGAAACATAGGAAGAAAACAGACAAATAGTAGCAAGCTAGCTACGCTCCTATTTAGCTAGAAGTCTGAAGAAATTAGCCAGTATACTTAGCTCGATATTACTATTATTATTTAATCAATACGCTTTTGTATTTGCTTGTGCCCTGTGTTCATCCAAGCCTGTCCACAAATATAACAGACGGGTCACAAATTGAACAACCAGGCAGGAGGTTGAACTATGCGAACGCCTGTCTTTTCCGACGAAAGGAGAGGGCAGATGAAGACTTTAAATCAGCTAGCTAGCAAGCTTACCAGCCATTAATTCGTCTTGTGATATTTGTGTGGTTATTACTGTCTTTATTCGAGAACAATAGAGATCGGCAACTACCGTGGTTACTAAATACGTGCCCAGAATTGTCATTCATTGACGGCCTCCAAGCCCCGGGGCTCTCCCCCGGCCGGCGACAGAAGCATGGCAGGAAATCCGAGGAGGGGCGCGGGTCTCATCGGCTTGATGAAGGACGCATTTCAGCCCAATCACCAGCCTCTCCAGCCTCCCCAACCTGCGGTGGTAGACAAGAAAATGGTGGAGAAATGCTGGAAACTTATGGATAAGGTAGGTAACAAGCCATCTCATTTCCTCAGGTCTTATGTTAAGTCCTTTTAATAGGTAGTGCAATTGCCCATTTAAATAGCCAGAATACTCAGAATATGAAATTCAAGCTTTGCAAATGTCCATAGTGTAGCAATAGCAAAACAATAGGACGGTGTACTTTTCATATGCAGTGAGAAATTACCACAAGACTGATCATGCTAAGTCACAACTATTTATTCTGCAAAAAGAAGGTAACATATTCAGACATTTTTTTATTTATAAAATGGGCTCCAATACATTGTTCCCCAAATGGCCACAATTACCAATTATGCTGATTGTACAATTTTGACTTAAGCAGAGTGTACAAGTTGTCTTTGGCAGGAAAACAGTTATTCAGTTTCACAACAAAGTCTGTTTTCAAAGTCTGATGAACTAACCATCAGGTGGTTATTACACCCTTCCTCTTTTGCTCGCTCACTCCAGTTTGAATGAACACAAGCATACCAGTTCCATGTGTCAAATGGCCTATTCAGATATTACAGCAATACCAAGTATAATACCACGTGTATTTTACATTTGACACAACTAGAAGAAATGATAGGCCTTCAAAATAGTCTGTTCCCTTTCCTACTGCTGGTGTGGTAAAAATATCAACTATATTTTCTTCAAATAAAATTTTATTGGTTGGGTACACTTATTTTGCAGCTGTTATTACAGGTATAGCGAAGTGCTTATAAACAAAGATGATACGGACTACTTGGTGTACTTTCAAAAAGGACAGTTGAGACACTAGCAAGGTACTGGCTAGGCCTGGTTGGGTGAACCAGCTGAAATATAAACATCAACCAGACTGTAAATATTTTTTTATTTTTAAGTTTAATTTCACCCAGATGCACGTTGGAGAAACACGTCCAGGGTCCTCTGACCTCGTCTCATCCTCCCTTTCCCACGCAGGTGGTACGTCTCTGCCAGAACCCTAAGGTGGCCCTGAAGAACAGCCCCCCCTACATCCTGGACCTGCTGCCAGACACCTACCAGCACCTCCGCACCATCCTGTCCCGCTACGAGGGCAAGATGGAGATTCTCGGGGAGAACGAGTACTTCCGGGTGGTGATGGAGAACCTGACCAATAAGATCAAGCAGACCATGAGCTTGTTCAAGGAGGCAAAGGAGCGCATGTATGAGGAGAACTCTCAGCCCAGGTAAAATGTAGGAGGATATTGAGCCGGCTGGGTGCCAGTCTGTTTCTGCTTTTTGTTGTTCAGCTTTAAGGCTAGAACCAAACTTGAATAGTAGGCCTCGTTCCTATCAAAGGTTTCTTTTCTCGGTATCAAGGTGACTGGTATATCTTATTTTCAAAGAGTTTCTCAAGTGATTTTGACCACTTGCGGGGAGGTATAAGAGCATTTATGCATGTCTCAGCAGTGTTAACCTACTCTTGAGTGAAGCTTAAAAATAGGAGCGCCCTAGTGGGAGATGCTGTGTGATCAGTGTTTTGAATTTCTTCCAAGAAACTACCCCACACCTCAATCCAATGTCCTATGAATAAAGCACATGTTGTGTTATTTGCAACGATTTATAACCATTTACACACAAAAAAATACTAGAAAATGGGAATTGGACATTTTTTGTTATTTAGGTACAGCTAATGTTCTGTAAAGCTGAGTGATGCAAGAACCATTAGGCTAAATGATGACCAGATCTGTTTAGGGTATATTTCCTCTTTTAATCAAAAAGACACTACTAAGCTAAAACCCATCCTGTTTAATTTAGGTTTCAGTGAAGCAATCATAGAACTGTAATCTCATTCTAGTTCTGTGAAAGCAATGATGCTATCAGTGATTCTTCTTACTCACAAGTAGCACAAATGCATGAGCCATTATAGGAAATGGACGTGCTAGTACTTGTATACAACATGAAATAGTTTGGTTGGAAAAATAGTTTTTTTCTTAGGGTGAACATCTTAACAAGTATTTGGAGGAATGTAAAAAAAAAAAAAAATGTTTAGACCCTGTGTAAACTTTTGTGGTCTGAAGATAAACCCACCAGGCTGTATCCAGCATATACCACCACACAGATTACACTCCTAAGAACCTCATCACACTTTCTTACAACTGAATGGGTGAGCAAGTAAGATGAATGTAATTGAATCAAACGCAATTGCTTCTCTATTGCACTTTCCCTTTGATCGCCTGTAGTGAATACTCCAGTTGGTATTGCATACCAGTCCCCACTCAAAGGTATTAGTTTAGTAGACTAATGTGAATTTATTATCCAATCCTAAGCGGCTAGGCTTATACTGGTGGAACAAACTCCCTCACGACGCCAGGACAGCGGAGTCAATCACCACCTTCCGGAGACACCTGAAACCCCACCTCTTTAAGGAATACCTAGGATAGGATAAAGTAATCCTTCTCACCCCCCTTAAAAGATTTAGATGCACTATTGTAAAGTGGCTGTTCCACTGGATGTCATAAGGTGAATGCACCAATTTGTAAGTCGCTCTGGATAAGAGCGTCTGCTAAATGACTTAAATGTAAATGTAATACTACCTAGCCTAATTGTAGTATAGCCAAGAGAATGCATTACCATTAGTCAACCTCAGGGATATATGAGGTTTGTTTGAGGACCTGATTTGCTAAGATGAGATATAAGATACCCTTTCTCCATAGGCGAAACCTGACCAAGCTGTCGCTGATATTCAGCCACATGCTGGCTGAGCTAAAAGCCATCTTTCCCAATGGCCTGTTCCAAGGAGACAACTTCCGCATCACCAAAGCTGACGCCGCTGAGTTCTGGAGAAGGTCTTTTGGTGATAAGTGAGTTTTTTTTTTGTGGCTCATCTATTATATAAAATGTCCTTAAAATTAAACGCTTAACCAAAACATGCCTGGGGATAAATACAACTTTTGTATCACTAAACGCTTTCCCCCCTGTAGGACCATTGTTCCATGGAGGATGTTCCGCCAGTCTCTTCATGAGTTCCACCCAATCAGCTCAGGCCTGGAAGCCATGGCTCTCAAGTCTACCATCGACCTCACCTGCAACGACTACATCTCTGTCTTCGAGTTTGACATCTTCACCAGGCTCTTCCAGGTAATGATTTGCATGCATTTGCATTTAAGTTTCTCAAACTCAAGTAATGATGGTAATGGATGCATTTGTATAACACTTTTCCAGGTGCCTAAAACACTTTAGATTGAATGGGGGAAACTCAACTCATCCACGACCAAAATAGTTTTGCACCCATTCCACCACCAATATATAGGGAATGTGCTTTCACTGCTCCCCATTCCTTTCCTGAATCACTCACTATCATATTACTTTGGGTGAGAGCATCTGCTAAAATAATACAAAGTGACTTACAGTAAGTGCATTCAGGACCACTTACTTTGACATGGTCACCGAGTCATTGATTTAATAATTAAGGTACCACTCTAAGCAACTTGTGTCTCTGCCATTGGACGTTTCCAAAAATAGATGTAGCAACTAAGGATTCTAGCTTTAAGCACAACGGCAACTTTATTACCTTCTACAGTCACAAAGTTGTTTTCTCTCTGGGGCGCCAAATCTATACAGAGCTCAACTGCTATGTAGAGTTCACTGTAGAAGTTAACAAAACTGTTGGAGGTGGCTAAGGAAAGGCCTGTGACACCACTGTGTGGGTGGTTAATTTCAACCATGGGTACTTTTTTTAGGCCATAAGGACATGTGAGTACAAAGGTAGAAATAGCTGCTGTATCATTATTTAGGGTGGGATGGTTAAAGTTCAGTCAGTACGTGTTCAGTATTCTGACTGTGCGTGGCCTTTACAGTAGTTCCCTCGACTGTGTGTGCACAGAGGCCACAAGTGTTTCCACAGCCTGACTCCCGGCAGACTGAAACCAAAATTACTTCCTCAAATTAGCCTTGAGAATTGAACTGGAGATGCTTGTAAATGTTTAACCAATGTAGTGCAGCAGTGGTTACCAGCTTTTGTTGCAGCCCACCACTAACGCATCAGCTTGAACATGATAATCAATTAATCATCAAGACATTGAGGGGATTTAGACCTGGGCTGGAACAAAATCATGCACGCCCTGTAGCTCTCCAGACCATGGTCGGTGACCACAGTTGTAGTAAATATCAGGTGAAGGACAAAATCAAATGTATTTATCAAGCCGTTTTTACATCATCAGATGTCATAAAGCGCTTATACAGAACCCAGCCTAAAACCCCAAAAGGCAAGCAATGCAGATGTAGAAGCACGGTAGCTAGGAAAAACTCCCTAGAAAGGCTGGAACCTAGGAAGAAACCAAGAGAGTAACCAGGCTCTGAGACATGGCCACTAAGGCCAGATTATTCTTCAAGATGTTCAAAAATTCATAGATGACCAGCAGGGTCAAATAATCAGTGGTTGTAGAGTGCAACAGGTCAGCACTTCAGGGGTAAATGTCAGTTGGATTTTCATAGCCGAACATTCAGAGGTCAAGACAGCAGGTGCGGGAGGGAGAGGGTCCGGGACAAGATAGCTTGTCTGGTGAACAGGTCAGGGTTCCATAGACACAGGCGAAACAGCATAAACTGGACCTGCAGCACGAACAGGTGGACTGGGGACGGGGGCAGACGGGAGTCATCCGGCCAGATGGTCCTAGGGCTCAGGTCCTTCAGGAGGGGATAGAAATATGGGAAAATTAGAGAGAGCATACTTAAGTTCACACAGGACACCAGATAAGACACTCTGACCCTAGCTCCCCGGCACATAGACTATTGCAGAATAGATACTCCGACGATACCCATGGACAGAGCCAACCAGACAGCATATAACCCCACCCAATTTGCCAAAGCACTGCCCCCACACCACTAGTGGGAAATCAACAGACCAGGGCTGGTGGTCATGATATTTTGCCAGCCGGTGATTGTCAAGCAAATAACTGCAGGTCTCATGGTAATTGACCTTTAATTTACATAAACACTTTTAGCATCTCCTGGCTTCCAAGCAAAGCCTACAAGTCACTGATGCAGGCCTTTGGACCATCTACTTTTTAAAGTCTAATAAATCCATATAATATACTCTTCACCATCACAATAAATCCATGATTTATTTTAGACAGGTCTAAAGAAACATGATATGAAGAAAGGGCAGTCTATTTCAGAAGAACAGAATGGCATACCGAGTTGTCCTTATGTTAGGTCCTGATCTGGTTATGCCAAATGCCTGTGGGCTATACTAGTTCATTTAGCAGACAAGATTTGCTTAGAATTCCGTGGCATTATTTTATAGTATAAAGAATACAATTGAACAAAGCTGAATAAAATAGAAAGGATATTTTCTCCAAATGATTTGAGGAAGTGCGCACATGCGCCTATTCTGTTATTTATGTAACTTTAGTTCTGATACAAATGTTGGGCTATATGTTTAGATTTTTTATAATTTCTAAGGCTGCATGATGTGACGCATGGTGATTTGAAAAAAGTTGCATGAAAGGCATGAGCTCTACTTTTTGTTGTTGCGCAGGCTGTAAATACTTCATCACTCCCTCACTCACAATTTGACAAGCACTTGATAATGCCTCAAATTTTCCGGCTTCATCCCCTTTGTGTGGCCTTAATGCCCCCTAAAAAAAATCTGTGCCTTTTGCAGCCAGTGCCCTTGGGCTGAATATAATAAATATAATTTGCTTCTCACAGCTGCCTGCCGAAGCACCTCTTCATCACGTGATCGGGTCTTTCTCACAGGCTACAAGGAAAGACAGACACATCAGGGCGCGTCCTTATCTAATTCCCGAGGCGCATATTTAAGATATTGGAAGAACTGTCCACATTTACTTTTTGTCAGCCAACAAGATGATTAGGCCTAACGAACAGCAAAAGCATTAGCCTATATTTATCTACTATCCCCCATAGTACAAAAGTTGATCTACTCTAATTTTGTGCGAGAAATAAATATTCCAGATATTATCTGGGATAGTTGTGGGATGCAATAGATCCCAAATTAATACAACCACTAGCATCAAAAAAACTGTTTTAAGCAATGAGCCTGACGCAACAGATGACAAAGTTTATCAACATTTTAAGATAAACAATTAGGCTATTTCTTCACATTATAAGCACAGCAATGCTCACACGTCAGTAGGCTATAAGCACTAACGTTCCATAAGCAGGAAAGTACCATTCTCAAAAGTGACCACAAATGCAAATAAGCATCTATTGCTTTTATTAGAAAGGTGCATTTTTATGGTGAAAATGATATTTTCCAAACTTGTAACTCAAGACTGCGTATGTATGCCATTTTTAGGTTCTACACCCTTTGTAAAACAGATTAAAGTGCTTTTTTTAAAGAAGTTATTTGGCCACTTTAGTTGTGATACAAACATTATCAAAACATATAGGCCTATGAGCTAGGCTACATGGGCTATAAGTTTAAAAAGTCGCAAAAAAATAATGCGCTGTTTGCTTTAAGCTGGGCATCATAATATATACAGTACAGTTGAAGTCGGAAGTTTACATACACTTAGGTTGGAGTCATTAAAACCCGTTTTTCAACTACTCCACAAATGTCTTGTTAACAAACTATAGTTTTTGCAAGTCAGTTAGGACATCTACTTTGTGTTTGACACAAGTAATTTTACCAACAATTGTTTACAGACAGATTATTTAGCTTATAATTTCAGTGGGTCAGAAGTTGATTGTGCCATACACTAAGTTGACTGTAAACAGCTTGGAAAATTTCAGAAAATGAGGTCATGGCTTTAGAAGCCTTTTGATAGGCTAAATGACATAATTTGAGTCAATTGAAGGTGTACCTGTGGATGTATTTCAAGGCCTACCTTCAAACTCAGTGCCTCTTTGCTTGACATCATGGGGAAATCAGCCAAGACCCCAGAAAAAAATGTGTAGACCTCCACATGTCTGGTTCATCCTTGGGAGCAATTTCCAAATGCCTGAAGGTACCACGTTCATCTGGACAAACAATAGTACGCAAGTATAAACACCATGGGACCATGCAGCTGTCATACCGCCCAGAAAGGAGACACGTTCTGTCTGATAGAGATAAACGTACTTTGGTGTGAAAATCAATCCCAGAACAACAGCAAAGGACCATGTGAAGATGCTGGAGGAAACAGGTCCAAAATATCTATATCCACAGTAAAACGAGTCCTCTATCGACACAACCTGAAAGTCCGCTCAGCAGGAAAGAAGCCACTGCTCCAAACCGCCATAAAAAAAGCCACAATACGGTTTTTACGTAGGGACAAAGATCGTACTTATTGGAGAAATGTCCTCTGGTCTGATGAATAAAAAATAGAACTGTTTGGCCATAATGGCCATTGTTATGTTTGGAGGGAAAAGGGGGAAGCTTGCAAGCTGATGAACACCATCTCACCTGTGAAGCACAGGGGTGGCAGCATCATGTTGTGGGGGTGCTTTGTGGATATTATGTGGATATTTTGAAGCAACATCTCAAGACATCAGTCAGGAAGTTAAAGCTTGGTCGCAAATGGGTCTTCCAAATGAACAATGACCCCAAGCATACTTCCAAAGTTGTGGCAAAATGGCTTAAGGACAACAAAGTCAAGGTATTGGAGTGGCCATCACAAAGCCCTGACCTCAATCCTATTGAAAATGTGTGGGCAGAACTGAAAAAGTGTGTTTGAGCAAGGAGGCCTACAATCCTGACTCTGTTACACCAGCTCTGTCAGGAGGAATGGGCCATAATTCACCCAACTTATTGTGGGTAGCTTGTGGAAGGCTACCTGAAACGCTTGACCGATGTTAAACGATTTAAAGGCAATGCTACCAAATACTAATTGAGTGTATGTAAACTTCTGACCCACTGGGAATGTGATGAAAGAAATGAAAGCTGAAATAAACCATTCTCTCTACTATTATTCTGACATTTCACATTCTTAAAATATGGTGGTGATCCTAGCTCACCTAAGACAGGCGATTTTTTTTTTTTTTTTTTTTTTACTAGGATTAAATGTCAGGACTTGTGAAACTGAGTTTAAATGTATTTGGGTAAGGTGTATGTAAACTTCAGACTTCAACTGTAATTCACAAGTGATAGGCTATTGTCACCCATCAGACTTTTTTTGTACTAATCTGGTCTTTCCATATTCTAAATAATGTGTCGAATTTGTTTTGATTTAGAATGGACCATTATCATGCGCTCTCTCAAAACAGGGGCAGCTGGAAAAATATCTGTCACCTATCCACTTAAATAGCGAATGGAGGATGCTTTTCACGTGGTTAATTTTAATGCCAGTCAGGTAGGCTAAACTCCTGTTGTAAAGAGAAGCAATGTGCTTAATATTAGGAGCTGAGAAATATATGTATATAGTAGGCCTAGCCTATAGAAAGCTGATGGGATCCTCCTCTTTTTAATAGAGGCAATTGCAAAGCATATAGAAATGTTGCGCAACATGAGCTCATGGGCTCTCATCAAGTGTTTGATTAGATTTTTGATTACATTTGCATTGATGTCAGAGTGATTAGAGGGACAATAGAATGCTGAGTACCAGGCAGTCAACAAGTTTGGTAGGCTACTAATGACCATCAGAGCCTAAATACCGTGACTAAACGGTCACGTGGAATTTGAATGTCATGACTCGTGACAGTCGGTGTGGTGGTAATACGGTCACTGTAACAGCCCTACCACCAACTTACTACCCACAAAGATCTTCTCCACCACACGAGCCTGAGGGGGCGCAAAGCCGCACAGGAAGATCACTTCAGTGACTCAACCCACTCAAGTCGAGTATTGCAAAAAAATGCCTGCCATGACGTTATGCTGCTCTCCTAGGGACATTATGGAAGAGCACTAGTTAGCCAGTGACTTATTCCCCGTAATCGGGTCAGAGGCATTGAATCCCAGTGGGAACACAAGTGTTTTTTTTATTATCAACTAGGATTATGATTTGTTGTCAATGTTTTGACCGTGGTTTGTGTGTTGTAATTGTGCAGCCGTGGTCATCTCTCCTGAGAAACTGGAACAGTCTGGCTGTCACACACTCCGGGTACATGGCCTTCCTCACCTACGACGAGGTCAAGGCCCGGCTTCAGAGGTTCATCCACAAGCCTGGCAGGTGAGACAAATACACATGACATACACACACTTGCATGCACTTCCATACACACTAACACACAAACAGTGAGGCACACAGACCATCCAAATACATCATGTACACTCACAACTCCTCTTATTGACCACACACACCGCACTGAAGGTTGATCTCAAATCCAATTTTATTGGTCACTTACACATGTTTAGCAGATGTTATTGCGGGTGTAGCGAAATGCTTGTGTTTATAGCTCCAGCAGTGCAGTTATATTTAACAAGTAAAATCTAACAATTTCACAGCAATACACAAACTACACACAAATCTAAAGGAATGGAATTAAGAATATATACACTACCGTTCAAAAGTTTGGGGTCACTTAAAAGTGTCCTTGTTTTTTGTCCATTAAAATAACAAATCAGAAATACAGTGTAGACATTGTTGATGTTGTAAATTACTATTGTAGCTGGAAACGGCTGATTTATAAAAAAAAAAAATATATATGCTATTCAATAATATATAATAAATAATATATGCCATTTAGCGGACGCTTTTATCCAAAGCGACTTACAGTCATGTGTGCATACATTCTACGTATGGGTGGTCCCGGGAATCGAACCCACTACCCTGGCGTTACAAGCGCCATGCTCTACCAACTGAGCTACAGAAGGACCAAATTGTCTCTAACCAGAATAGAAAAAGGAGTGGGAGGCCCCGGTGCACAACTGAGCAGGAGGACCAGTACATTAGTGTCTAGTTTGAGCAACAGACTCCTCACAAGTCCTCAATTGGCAGCTTCATTAAATAGTACCCGTTGTATCAGTTGTGCACCTGGGCCTCACACTCCTTTTTCTATTCTGGTTAGAGACAATTTGCACTGTTCTGTGAAGGGAGTAGTACACAGCATTGTATGAGATCTTCAGTTTCTTGGCAATTTCTAGCATGGAATAGCCTTCATTTCTCAGACCTAGAATAGACTGATGAGTTTCAGGAGAAAGTTCTTTGTTTCTGGCCATTTTGAGCCTGTAATCGAACCCACAAATGCTGATGCTCCAGATACTCAACTAGTCTAAAGGCCCGTTTTATTGCTTCTTTCTTTCAAGTCTATGTATATAGGGCAGCAGCCTCTAATGTGCTAGTGATAGCTATTTAACAGTCTGATGGCCTTGAGATAGAAGCTGTTTTTCAGTCTCTCGGTCCCAGCTTTGAGGCAGCTGTACTGACCCCGCCTTCTGGATCTACCGTTCGTCGCCGTTCATTTGGCGTGCTGTATTTCAGGGATCATTCTACATGTACAACCGGTTTGCAAATTACAACAGGCCCTCACACACCACACATCTCCCTCTGTCCTAGCTATATCTTTAGACTGAGCTGCACTCGGCTGGGCCAGTGGGCCATTGGCTACGTCACTGCAGATGGGAACATTCTGCAGACTATCCCCCACAACAAGCCCCTCTTCCAGGCCCTCATTGACGGATACAGGGAGGGATTGTGAGTACCATGACATAGCCAAGATGAAAGAATGACCAACTACTACCTTCTCTGGTTCAGTGAAGGCGTTTGCTGAATCTGTTATGAAGTTTCCTCTGAAAGTGGTTGAAATCAGTTTCTAAGACTATAAACTAAAGTCACCACAGAATTGCACAATAGTTGAAATAACAGGAAATCATACAGCCTGTGGCTTCAACTGGCCATTGAAATGTTTTGGTTTGTTGCTCTCTCTGTCCAGCTACCTGTTCCCAGATGGCCGGACCCAGAACCCAGACCTCACAGGCCTGTGTGAGCCCTCCCCACAGGACCACATCAAAGTCACACAGGTTAGACACTCACGTCCACAAAGTACTGTTCGTAATTCAGACTTCAGATTCACTTGTGTGACTCAAATGTTTGTTTACTGTAATTTTCCATAGCTTACAACGCCCTAAACGTACGTTTGTGTACTTATTCTGATTTATGTCCGTCTTTCTCAAGTCAGAATGCTGCCTGTATAGATGGCTTTTTCCTAAAATCAGAAAAGGAAATATTTGTTCAATTGTAGTATGCATGCGCTGAGATATTCTGACATTTCTGTTGTCTCCTTTCTCTTCTCTGTGTTACAGGAGCAGTACGAGCTCTACTGTGAGATGGGCTCCACATTCCAGCTGTGTAAGATCTGTGCCGAGAATGACAAGGACGTGAAGATCGAGCCCTGTAGCCACCTCATGTGCACCTCCTGTCTCACTGCCTGGCAGGTCGGTCCCAGAGTTGCTTCACCCTGAAGGAGTGTCTGTTTCACTCACGTATTTTATACATTTGATCTGGATTTACTCTATTTTGGTCCTGTACTGTTACTCTCCCCTCTTCCTCTCCTTTATTATTTTTATTTTTCTCTCTTTAGGAGTCGGAGGGGCAGGGCTGTCCGTTCTGCCGCTGTGAGATTAAAGGCACAGAGCCCATCGTGGTGGACCCCTTCCGCCCCAAGAACAACGGCAGCGGGGCCTCCTTCGCCAGCTTCCAGGGACCCTACGGGGCGGAGGGAGGGGGCTCCCTGTCAGTCTCCCCGAGCAACGATGAGGACGATGACGAGCGCCTGGAGGACCCACACCTCAACATGAGCAGGCTGGCCTGCACCAAGGCAAGACTTCCTCACCCCCAGCCACCATCTGGAAACAGTCAGACTTTGTCATGTTCTCTCTCTTTCTCCTACACACACCATCTCACAACATAATTGTTTCCTTATGTGCTCAATGTGAAAAGGCAATCTATAAAAGATTTGGTCGTTTTCAGAATTCGCCAATCAGATACACCACCCAGTAAATCAACAACAACAACAAAAACAGCTCCTCTATCTATAAGTTGTAGAAACAGTCTGACCTCTAGTTTGTTTTAATGTCTCCCCTGTGTGTTTTCAGGTAGAGCGTCCACCCTCCCCTGTGACGCCACTGCCCCCCGTGCCCCCCCGGCTGGACCTGGTGCCGCCGAGGCCTCCCAGCTCCCCAGGGGCCCTGGGCCAAGGAGCCACACCCAAGGCAAGTGGAGGTCTTAATCCATCAATCACTTAATCAAATTCAAGTTTTCTTATGTATATAATGGTGTGTGACCATGCATGTCATGTGACATTTATATTTAACTAATTTAGTAGACACTCTAATCCAGAACGACTTCAAATGAATTTACAATTATAAATTGCATCCAGTCATATTAATGTCTGCTCTCCCCAGATTGCAGCCCTCCACAGAGACAAACCTTTGCCTCTCCCTCCTGCCCTGCGAGAGTTACCTCCACCTCCCCCACCCGAGCGTCCCTCTCCCCTTGGACCCACAGAGGGCCGGCTCCAGAGGAGACCCCTGCCATGCACCCCTCCGGAGCCCAACTGGGCCTCCAACTACATGGTTCCCCGGCCTGTTGCCAAGGCCCTGCCACAGACCAACGGGCCCAGTGACAGTGACTGCATCCCCAGAGCAAAGCCACTGGCAGCGACCAATGCTATCTACTCCTTGGCAATCAGGTATGTCATTTGTATAGATATGGATAAAATATGTGTGAATGTAAATGTTAAATTTTGATTAGTCGGGAAAACATTCCCCACACCAGTACACCACCAGGCAGGATGGGGCTACGGACTCGTGCTGCTTACGCCAAATCCTGACTCTGCCATCAGCATGATGGAACATGAACCAGGATTTGTCGGCCCAGGAATTTTTTTCCAGTCCTTGTTTTCTTTGGCCCTTTTTTCTCCCCAATTTCGTGCTATCCAATTGGTAGTTAGTCTTGTCTCATCGCTGCAGCTCCCGTACGGACTCGGGAGAGGTTGAGAGCCATGTGTCCTCCAAAACTCGACCCAACCAAGCCGCACTGCTTCTTGACACAATGCCCTCTTAACCTGGAAGCCAGCCGCGCCAATGTGTCAGCGGAAACACTGTACACCTGGTGATCGTGTCAGCGTGCACTGCGGCCGGCCCGCCACAGGGGTCGCTAGTGCGGGATGGGACAAGGAAATCCCTCCTGGCCAAACCCTCCCCTAACATCGACGACGATGGGCCCCATGGGTCTCCCGGTCGCAGCTGGCTTCGACAGCGCCTGTACTCAAACCCAGAATCTCTAGTGGCACTGCGCCACTCGGGAGGCCTCACTGATGCCGGGTCTTCTTGTTTTTAGCTGACAGGAGTGGAACTCGGTGTGGTCGTCTGCTGCAATAGTCCATCCAAGACAAAGATCGATGAGTTGTGCGTTCTGAGATGCCGTTCTGCACACCACTGTTATACTGCGCCATTATTGGTCTGTTTGTGACACGCATGGTTCTTGCCATTCTCTTTCGACCTCTCATCAATGGGGCGGTTTTGCAATCTACTGCAAAGTTAGCCTGCAGAGTTCTGTCCTACTATCCAGGTCTGTACCCAAACAATTTGAACTTCTACTTTTAAGAATCCACCTCTAAAAACAAGTCTCTCACCGTTGCCGCCTGCTATAGACCACCCTCTGCCCCCAGCTGTGCTCTGGACACCATATGTGAACTGATTGCCCCCCATCTATCTTCAGAGCTTGTGCTGCTAGGCGACCTAAACTGGAACATGCTTAACACCCCAGCCATCCTACAATCTAAGCTTGATGCCCTCAATCTCACACAAATTATCAATGAACCTACCAGGTACCTCCCCAAAGCCTTAAACACGGGCACCCTCATAGATATCATCCTAACCAACTTGCCCTCTAAATACACCTCTGCTGTCTTCAACCATGATCTCAGCGATCACTGCCTCATTGTCGGCATCCGTAATGGGTCAGCGGTCAAACGACCTCCACTGATCACTGTCAAACGCTCCCTGAAACACTTCAGCGAGCAGGCCTTTCTAATCGACCTGGCCGGGGTATCCTGGAAGGATATTGATCTCATTCCGTCAGTAGAGGATGCCTGTTTAAAAACAAATAAAAAATGTCATTTTAATCCATAGAGACGTGAAGGAGAAGCTCGTCGGATGTTGATGCCTTCCTAACCATCTTAAATAAGCATGCCCCATTCAAGCAATTCAGAACCAGGAACAGATATAGCCCTTGGTTCTCCCCAGACCTGACTCCCCTTAACCAACACAAAAACATCCTATGGCGTTCTGCATTAGCATCGAACAGCCCCCGTGATATGCAGCTGTTCAGGGAAGCTAGAAACCGTTATACACAGGCAGTTAGAAAAGCCAAGGCTAGCTTTTTCAAGCAGAAATTTGCTTCCTGCAACACTAACTAAAAAGTTCTGGGACACTGTAAAGTTCATGGAGAATAAGAACACCTCCTCCCAGCTGCCCACTGCACTGAAGATAGGAAACACTGTCACCACTGATAAATCCACTATAATTGAGAATTTCAATAAGCATTTTTCTACGGCAGGCCATGCTTTCCACCTGGCTACTCCTACCCCGGTCAACAGGACTGCACCCCCCACAACAACTCGCCCAAGCCTTCCCCATTTCTCCTTCTCCCAAATCCAGTCAGCTGATGTTCTGAAAGAGCTGCAAGATCTGGACCCCTACAAATCAGCTGGGTTAGACAATCTGGACCCTTTCTTTCTTAAATGATCTGCTGAAATTGTTGCCACCCCTATTACTAGCCTGTTCAACCTCTCTTTTGTGTCGTCTGAGATTCCCAAAGATTGGAAAGCAGCTGCGGTCATCCCCCTCTTCAAAGGGGGGGAAACTCTTGACCCAAACTGCTACAGACCTATATCTATCCTATCCTGCCTTTCTAAGGTCTTCAAACAGATTACCGAACATTTTGAATCTCACCATACCTTCTCTGCTATGCTATCTGGCTTCAGAGCTGGTCATGGGTGCACCTCAGCTACGCTCAAGGTCCTAAATGATATCTTAACCGCCATTGATAAGAAACATTACTGTGCAGCCGTATTCATTGATCTGGCCAAGGCTTTTAACTCAGTCAATCACCACATCCTCATCGGCAGACTCGATAGCTTGGTTTCTCAAATGATTGCCTCGCCTGGTTCACCAACTACTTCTCTGATAGAGTTCAGTGTGTCAAATCGGAGGGTCTGCTGTCCGGACCTCTGGCAGTCTCTGGGGGTGCCACAGGGTTCAATTCTTGGACCGACTCTCTTCTCTGTATACATCAATGATGTCGCTCTTGCTGCTTGTGAGTCTCTGATCCACCTCTACGCAGACGACACCATTCTGTATACTTCTGGCCCTTCTTTGGACACTGTGTTAACAACCCTCCAGGCAAGCTTCAATGCCATACAACTCTCCTTCCGTGGCCTCCAATTGCTCTTAAATACAAGTAAAACTAAATGCATGCTCTTCAACCGATTGGTGCCTGCACCTGCCCGCCTGTCCAACATCACTACTCTGGACGGCTCTGACTTAGAATACGTGGACAACTACAAATACCTAGGTGTCTGGTTAGACTGTAAACTCTCCTTCCAGACCCACATCAAACATCTCCAATCCAAAGTTAAATCTAGAATTGGCTTCCTATTTCACAACAAAGCATCCTTCACTCAAGCTGCCAAACATACCCTTGTAAAACTGACCATCCTACCAATCCTCGACTTCGGCGATGTCATTTACAAAATCGCCTCCAATACCCTACTCAACAAATTGGATGCAGTCTATCACAGTGCAATCCGTTTTGTCACCAAAGCCCCATATATTACCCACCATTGCGACCTGTACGCTCTCGTTGGCTGGCCCTCGCTTCATACTCATCGCCAAACCCACTGGCTCCATGTCATCTACAAGACCCTGCTAGGTAAAGTCCCCCTTTCTCAGCTCGCTGGTCACCATAGCATCACCCACCTGTAGCACGCGCTCCAGCAGGTATATCTTTCTGGTCACCCCCAAAACCAATTCTTTCTTTGGCCGCCTCTCCTTCCAGTTCTCTGCTGCCAATGACTGGAACGAACTACACAAATCTCTGAAACTGGAAACACTTATCTACCTCACTAGCTTTAAGCACCAACTGTCAGAGCAGCTCACAGATTACTGCACCTGTACATAGCCCACCTATAATTTAGCCCAAACAACTACCTCTTTCCCTACTGTATTTATTTTATTTATTTATTTATTTTGCTCCTTTGCACCCCATTATATTTATTTCTACTTTGCACATTCATTCACTGCAAATCTACCATTCCAGTGTTTTACTTGCTATATTGTATTTACTTTGCCACCTTGGCCTTTTTTTGCCTTTACTTCCCTTATCTCACCTAATTTGCTCACATCGTATATAGACTTGTTTCTACTGTATTATTGACTGTATGTTTGTTTTACTCCATGTGTAACTCTGTGTTGTTGTATGTGTCGAACTGCTTTGCTTTATCTTGGCCAGGTCGCAATTGTAAATGAGAACTTGTTCTCAACTTGCCTACCTGGATTAAATAAAGGTGACATAAAACATAAATAGAAATCTGTTTCCACCCACAGGACTGCCGCTGACTGGATGTTTTTTGTTTGTTGCAACATTCTCGGTAAACCCTAGACACTGTCGTGCGTGAAAATCAGTTTCTGAGATACTGGAACCTGCGCGCCTGGCACTAAGTAGTCGCTTAAGTCACTCGTTTTGGACATTCTAATGTTGTCGAACAGTAACTGTATGCCTTGATGCCTGTCCGCCTGCTTTATATAGCAAGCCACAGCCACGTGACCACTGTCTGTCGGAGCGAACCATTTTCGTGAACGGGGCTGTGTACTTAATAAACTGATTAAACTAAAACTGATTGGCTATATTCCTTGTTTGTGTCTCATGGTATGATTGATCAGGAATTCAAGTGCGTCATATGTATTACCTGCCTCAGTGTCTGACTGTGTGTCTGTCTGTTAGGACACCTCAACGGGTGTCTACTGGTGAGAAGTCTTCTGGGAGTGACGAGGAGAACGAATACATGAGCCCCACCTCTCTCCCTTCAGGAGGACCCTCCTGGGCCATGGCGGGGGCTGTCGTACCACCACCGCCCCAAACCACTGACCACGACTCACGGTGAGCACTCAAGACTGTCACTACGAGGTGGCCATGTGGATTATGATTGTACCATCCTAGAAATATGTTTGTATTTCCTGAATGGTTTAAATCTCTAAAATCAGTACAGGGTCATGACTACTGTTTTTTCTGATGCCCCTCCCTCTGCCCGCCATCTCTCCCACTCTGTTTCTCCATCCCTGCCTCTTTTTCTCTCTCCCACCTTCCTTCTCTCCTAGAACTGTGGTGTGTGATGTGGACTGTGAGGACCCTCAGGTGTATGAGTCCATGTGTAACATCAAGGCCCAGGCTAGTGCTGCTGAGCCTCTGCCCGCCCTGTCCCTGCCACAGCAGCCCCCAGAGTCCGGTACATAGAGATGAATTAAGGATCTCTTTTCTCACCTTTCTGATTGCACATCAAGTTACATAAGTCATGCCTTTGTACAATCAGAAATCCATCATCTAACTTGGGCTTGAATCACAAAAATACCTGCCCAGAAACCTACTATCGCAATGATTGTGGCCACGATTGGCTAACAGTTCATTTTGATCCCCACCATTGATCAGGTTATCTGTTAAGCCAGTTATCATGCATCTCAGCACATAGAAAATGTATATTCTGTATTTGGGGTATTAAAATCACTTAATCTTTTTTTTAACCCCTGAATTCTCTGGTTTCCATCCAGACTACCTCATTCCGCCCCCTGCGGTTCCCCTGCACCTCGCAGTAGAGGAGATTGAGGCAAAGGATGTGTATGATTATGACTACCCCCGACCCCAGGCTCCCCCGACCCCTGCCAGGCGCACCCTCTCTGATGTTACCGGCACCTCGGCTGCCTTCAGGTGCTTCTCCATGGACAGCCTGTCTACCATGGATCCCTGTATGTAGCTTAGCATTAGTGTTTTCAATCCTTTCACTCTCTTGCTATAACAGAGTTATAGTTATCAAACACAATCTCTCTCCTCTCTCAGCTATGTTTGCACCAGGTCAGGACCCCGAGCGCCCTCCTAAGCCCCTCCCCCGCCGGGTCAACTCAGACCGGCAGCCCCGCCCTCTCACCCCAGAGGCCCTGCCCGCTGCTGTTAATCCATCAGCGGGCTCCAGAGGAGCATCCGGAGGGCCCTCTCCAGTTACTGGTGCGGAGCTACCCATCAACGGGGAGATAGAGCGTCTGATGAGCCAGGGCTATTCGTTCCAGGACATCCAGAAGGCCCTGATGATCGCCCAGAACAACCTGGAGACGGCCAAGAACATCCTGCGCGAGTTTGTTTCCATCCCCTCCACGGCCCACATCCTCACGTAGCAGCTGCAACACCACACCCTATATCCTTTACCCTCTGTGCCATAATGGATAGCATTTTTGCTGCGCTAGTTGTGACAGGTCTGGAAGCGCTGTATATTGTAAGGGGAGGGCTCACCTTGGTCCCATGCACAGGCATCTAGTGAATCTAAAGAGAGAGGGAGAATGCTTCATGTGGCCTGTGTACAGCCAAGCCTTTGAACCTCGCATGGTCGTTTGCGCTTGCCTCCAGTCTTATTGTGTGGATCTAAGCATTTCCTTGTTTCTGGGTACAGCGTAGAGTAAGCCTAACTTTACACTGTGTTCTTAAGCTGCAATGTCTCGCAAGGAGTAGTTTGAGACTTATTGTGCAGCAGCAGTAACTCGTCGGGGTGTACTTGACTCACGATTCCCCTCGTACATACATTTTGTAGCTAAATACGTCAGGTGGAGACTAAAGCGTTTAATTCTGTGGTTTGTGCTAAAGCTAACGAATGTGAATCTTGAAGTTGCATTGCAGTATTACAGGGCTCCATGTCATACATTTCACTGTATTGTAGTAAATGAAGTAATGCTTTTTTAAAAGTAAGAATATCTCTAAATTGCTTTAGTTCCTGGTTTATTGATGGTCTTACAATATATAACAATCTGATGTGTACGTAATCTTGGAATGTACAGTAAATGTACAGTAATGTACAATGTAGTGCTAACATTGACAGATTAACATTTAACATTTATCATATTTGTAATTATTTTTTATAATTGTTTTAATACCACCAGTGGTAGTGGTTTCATGGTTAAGCCTTATTGTTAATTCTGTGAATAGCTTGTATATTTTAAAGTGACAGTATCCTTTTTTTAAATGTCATACTTCATATTAAGGGAGTATATGTGCCCTATATTTCCCTAGCCTAATCTGTATGTCTTTCATATCCATACTATTAACATTTCCAGACAATAGCATATTGATTGGACAGAGAAGACAAAGTGATCCAAGTCATTTACAGTTATATATATATATATTACACTCCTTGATATTTAGTGCAATGAAGTACTTAATTGGCACTACCTCATAGACTTGATTTGCTGCCTCCTCTTGTACAACGTTCTTGTTACGTTACAAACAGACCATGACCCCATCGTAAGGTGTCAAAAAAAATGTAACTTTGTTAATGCGTTTTCTTTGTACCTACCTTGATTAGCAGTCTTTTTTTCCCCCAGGGATGTGGCTTCGACAGATTATTGAGAATCTGTTCATATATTAATAATGACATTTCTTTCCTTTGAATTTGAAACCCTGTTGGACAGAGGGAGTTTTTGTCATTGTCCTCTTGACTCAGGTACACAACAGAAACTGAACAATGTGTAGTGATATGCCAAGGTTGTATGGGGACTCACACTCCAGAAATGTTAGTTGTAAATGTGTTGGATTTAAAGCCAAAAGCATTGAAAATACAGGTTTAAATCGCATATTAGTAGTAGATACTTGTACGGTCATTGTAAAGAATGGCCATGATATTTCTGCATCGGTTTGTTTCTCTTGATCTCAATACCGTTTTAACTTCTTTCAAATTGTGATGTACGTTGACTGCAATTCCTTGATCATGAACTTAAGTGCCACTCCTTGTAAAATGATTTGTGAAAATTGACTTGAAATTGTTCAAAGTAGTGCTTTGTAAGCCCTCGCTTTCCACTGTCACTCATATGTAGACTCACCACAAGAGGGCACTCTGTCATAAGATATTGCTGTGGTCTCTGACTCCACATGCAGTGCTCAATAGTTGCAGAATTTACTGGTATAGTATAATACAGTTGGTACTTTGTCATTCGATCTAAGATCCAATGTGAAAATGTATGTATGGTATAACTCATTGTTCGCCTAACCGTTACATACGGAGAGAAATAGCTTTTTTCTTTGCCTTGTTATTGCATGTGTAGATAAAATATTGTATTTATTGATTTTAATATACTCCGCATTCATTATGTTGCCATATGTGTTCATGCCTCAGCCATTAAATATTTTAAAATAAACCATATTTTCTTTAAAATTTGATGATTGGTATATTTTATTGAAAAATATTTAAATAATATTGTAGTACTGGAAAAATAGTGTTTTAAAATGTAGCCCTAGAAAATAACATTTTCCAATCTGGTAACAGTAAAGGCATTCAAATACAAATGAAATCTGCTGTTTATACATGTCTAGACTATTTTGTTGAACCTCCTCCCACCAAGCATGCTCTCTCTGGAAATCTGGAGCTACTGTTCTACTCACTCCAGCATAACAGTGGTTAGCGGGGAGAATTATCTCCTTTCCCCCGTCGAGGTGCATAGTCAGTCATATTTTAGCTGTTGTGAATGAAATGTATTTTCAGTCATGCCTTAGCCACTGAAATGCACTCGTATGTTTTCAATTCTCTGCTGTAAACTTTTCTTTTAAATATTTTGTATAAAGATGACAATGAAAAAGCGACATCAAATTTAACTTTTTTATTTGGCATTTTCTTGGAAAAAAGAATTGTAAAAAATGCAAGCATCAAATCACAAGAACTATACTTAATTTACACACATTGCAAAATCAAAACATTACAAAACAATGATAAACTGCTGGTCCAAACATTCTTGTCCACCAGTAGCTGTTCCAGATAGTCATAACATATCACTGGTGGTGTTTGCTAACAGTGACTCTCTTTTACATCTAGGCCACAAGTTTTTCCTTCTCCTGTGTTGGGATCTGTCTTTGGGTGACATAAATGAATGAAACTAAAACACTCATGTCCAGACCTCTTCCTTCCATAAGCATCAAAACACTACACTATAACAACTAAACCAGACTGAACAAAAAAGGCACACAGTTGTCATACTACTACCAAAGGTCCACTATCTGCAGTCCAATGGCAGGATGAAAGCAGGCTGAACAAAATGTATTACATTTCAACTAAACACTTACAATGACCACTAAAATATTACCTTTGAAGGCAATGTTAGGATCACAACATACACTATTTGTACAAATTGAACTCTAACATATCACCATTCCGTAAATGATACAAATCAGAGCAACAACTTCTTCCCTGCACACAACTTACAATAAGCATCCAAAATGGATCACACACAAAATGACCTTCAGGTCTGCTTGGTGCTCACCCAAACACAAAGAAATACACAGCAAATAAGAAAAAAGAAAATATTCAGTGTATCTTACATTTTCAAAATGAGATAAATTTCCACAGGTACGGCCGATTATAAAACAGTAGGCCATTTAAAAAAAGACAGTTGAAGGCCATGGCTACAAAGGTTCTTATGCTACGATTACAAACAGTAAAAGAGCTTGACAGTAGTTCACAAGAGAACGACCCATCCGGATGGGCGAGTTTTGCTGACTAAATTTAAATGGCTGTTGGCATGGCGTTTTGCCATTTACTTAACGGTGGCAAAGCATTGGGCCACTACTGCTCATCTGACATGACAAGCTCACTCGTTCCCTGATTTACTTGAGGCTTTCTCTCTTCAGATAGGCAGCTCCAGAACTTATGTCTTATGATGGAGTATAGCTGTCAAAGCTTTTAGTGAGCCAATATAGTGCATATATACACACCCACAAAATGTGACATTTTGTATGTCTAAACATTACAATGGGTAATTGGTCCAATGTCAACAGATTAGCATATTATGAATATCATATTGATATCATGAATGATTAATGGATATAAAATAATTGTGTACAACAGAGCTTTGAAGAATGTAGAGTTATAGACACAATCTGATTATTCATCGGATCAGGTCTTGAACACCAGTATATTTACTGTAGGTTTCCAAAAGAAAAGTAAAAACATAACAGCAACTGGTCCACTGATAGTAGACCATTCACAAAACAAACCATCTTTGCATTAGCTTTGGGAGACAACAGGTCATGTATACTGCCACAGATCACATACTTCTTACATCTGGGTGTACATGTAAGATAAGTAAATGGTGATTAGAGTAGAAGAGGAGAGTCCTGTAATTCAGTGGTGTGACTGCTGGAACATGTCAACACAGACAGGATTTAGATCCATCTTGCCCCCGTGGCAGGGAGTTTCCTTGTGGGGACTTAAAGGGCTATATGTAATATTTTTCCATTGTAATTTCAGAAAATGTCCTTAATATATGTATAGTTATAGTGAAATGATAGTTTCACAATATTTATTTCAATTTGTTTTACATTCTGCCTCCACAAATTGCATTCAAATGGTGCAGCCGTCTTGGCTATCAAAAGACAGACCATCTCTTGTTGTCAAATTGACTGAAGCCAGCAAATCTTGTATTGTCAATTCAACAACGGACCAGTCCATTTGACAACAGATTTGCTGACCCCAGTCAGTTTGACAACAAGAGACGGTTCGTTGTTGAATTGTTACATGAAGTACCTTTAAGTTTCCACTGATAGTGCTTAAGAAGACATAGCAATCAGAAAAGAAACTGAGTGCTCTATTTAATCCACACCGAGGAAATTCAGCTTTACAGCATGATTGTAATTTAAAGGCAATGTTCTTGCTTTTAGCGGAGACTGCATTCACAGTAAACGCTGCTTATGTCGGTTCAATCGGAAATTATCTTAACATTTATATTGTGGAATCTGTAACACTTCAGAGTTACAGATTGAATAGAGCCCTAAGAGGGTGAAGATATGAAGAGAGAACCCTTGGCCTGACTTGAGTGACATTTATGGTCAAATCACCTCCATAAGATAATGTTGGAACGCCTAAACATGGATCATGGATGAATAGCTAAAGCAAAATGACACCATAAACAGATACTACCATGAAGTCTGAAAGGTATGTGTCAAAATATCTTAAATAACGAAATATATATAATATATACACTTTATAAGGTTTATAATGCACAATTAATGAAAGTCATCGTACACTTGAAAACAGCTAAATCAAATCAAATCAAAAAGGCTTTGGGGAAACGGTACAAAAGAAGAAACAGTCAAATGGAGCAATCAAAACATCCTACAAACCTCTATCATACACCTTAAAATCTGTGGTGTGTATTCCTGTGTGGTTTTGGCCAGATATGGGGAATATTGCTGAACACAGAAGAAATGAGGGGAAAGTGATTGATTGAGTCCTAATTATAAAGTGATTGTGAAAGCTGATTTTTCCAAGACTTCCAGTAGTCTAGCCGTGGATGTGGTGGGGTGGCGAAGAACTTCGGCTGGCCACGTCAGAGCTCGGCCCTCTGCATATGTCACTTCCTCAGATCCATGTACTTTACTCCAGGGAAAAACACACACGGAGAAAAAAACACCAGAAAATGTCAATTCGGTGAGCCGTGCCAGATTCAAGAAATACATTAGACAGTAGACTAATTATGTTTAGCGTATAGCTTTCGTATCCATAGTTACCTGGTCGCTGGGGCCATTCTTGTCACCGTTGACGCCCTTCAGAAGTCCGGCATCCTCGGTCTTGGTGTTAGTCTTCATCTCCACCACAATGTCATCTTTGTTGGGGTTCTCCTTGGTGCTGTGGATGGAGAGCACAAACTCTCAAAAGTCCTCTCTAGTGAGGACAGTATCACATTCTTAGAGGCAAAAAGACTAATCGATGGAGGATCATATAGAATACATTTACATAACACTTTTTCAAGTACTCAGGGTGGTTTACATTGTAATTTACCCTAACACACCACAAATGTGTAGCACCTACCTTATAGAACTAGACACAAAACCTGTCCCTAGACCAGTTGTTAAAGTGCAATACTCACATCTCCTGCTTGCCAGAGCGGCCACAGGGGATCTTTCCCTTCTTGTGGAGGAAGTAGAGCACACTGCCCAGGATGGCCAGCAGAAGGATACAGAGGATGATAACCACAATGATCACACCATTGCCCTCAGCTATATAGACAGACAGACAGAGAGAGGGGAGGGCATGCTCAGGTTAATGCTTACACCTGTTCACCGATCCGATAAACTGGGAGAATGGAGAATGACCATGGAGAATCATCCAGACATGATAAGGGTAAACACTTCCTGGTCACCTGTGCTGCCTATACACGTGACCAATGACCCATGACTCATGATGTGAGAGTGCCCTTAGTGTAAAAAAAAAAGTGAAAACATCCCTAGACAGACAACATATACCCAAGACATAAAAAGGAAAAATAACGTTTTCAGATTTGCTGCATCAGCAGTTGTCAAAGCAGTTGTGACAACTTTTTACATCAGCAGTTGTCAGAAAGTGGTTACTGTAAATAACCCAGCCATGACCCCAAAGAGAAGGCAGAAGCAAATTCAGAAGCATAGTGGCCAGGGATGGGTGGCCCATCCTCTTCTTGCAATACCAACAAAAATAGATGTAATAGTAGGACAAAACATATAAAAGATGTGGAGGATAGTAGCCACTAGCCAGGATATAGTCCACTCAGTAACAGCCACTGTTTTCCAGGGAGTCCTGGGATCCAGATTGTACAACAGTTGTAGAGTATGGAGCTATTGGTAATGAATTATGGCCAAGTCATAAGAAGCAGATTGGGAAACAAATCAAATGTCAATTTCCTGGTTCTCTGACATAATGGCACAATAGATGTAGTTAATTTGTTGTGTTCGGAACATTGTACAAATTACTGTATGTTCCCTACAGGCTGGTGTGGTTTTTAATGTAAAAATGGGTTTGAATATACACATTAACTTCCCAGCTTCAGCTCTCTTGCTTTGTGAGTGAGTGCTCCAGACACTGGGCAGAGAGAGATGGGAAATAGCCCTGGCCTGCCCCTGTGACAGAGCCATCAACATTTCAGTGCAATCCCCCCAGGAGGAAATTAGAGAGTGCTACTACCTACCAGAGCAATTAACTCCTATATTTAACCATGCAGTAAGCCCTCGTTAAAAGGGGAACAATAGTCTGGGTGTGGGTTTATGAGAATTTCTATTGCAACAGCTCAATAAAACAGTGAGACAGCGCATTAACTTCCCCAATAATAAGTAAATATAAGTGATTTTGGCACTCGACCACTATATTTTGGAACTCGGCCACTATAAGTGTTGTCTTGCTCTTTTTTTCCTTTTAGATTTGTCTCTTTCAGACAGAATTTTAAATGTACCCGCAGGCAATGAGCAGAGCCAATCCTCCCACTCGTTCCAGCGAACACTTTGCACGTATGAAAATCATTAATTATTTAGTTGACTCGTTGGCTTATCCTTCATTGTCTGGGTTGGTGTGCATTCAGAGAGAATCAAACAAAAGTTGAGAGAAAGCATATGAAAAAAATCTAAAAGTTCTTCTCAACTAGATAAGAGTGATCTAAAGGTGAAGAAGAACAGACAGTGTGGGAGCGTGGTTCAGTGGTAGCGCTGAAGCCTCCAAAGCACATGTTATCCATAGTGACATGGGTAGGAATTCCATCCCACACATTTGTGCTGTTTCTTCTCTGTACTACTTCCAACTGTCTAAATAAAAGTGATAAAATATGCTCCTGTTCTCCTTTTTAAAAAAAGATGAGGAGAAACAGAGATCAGCAAGAACAAAATACTAGTGAGATTGCTGTCTTACCAGGTGAGTAGGGCGCAGTTGAAGTGACCATGGGAACTGTGGACAAGCAAAACAACAACTAAAATGTAAGACCTTCCCATCAACAATATACATTAGTGAGCTGTTTAAAATAAAAATGTATTTTTATTGTGGGTGTGGGAAATTGCTCATAAATATCCATTTTGGGGGTGTAAACGTAGTTGCATAAACGTAGTTGTCCTTGATCCCAAAACTTTCTCACTAAAGCATACTTACCAGAGGTCCACTGTCACGCTCTGATAATAAAATTATGTTCACTGCGAGAAAATACACATCTGGACAGTTAGCTCACAGTGATAAGGTGCTGAGTTCCTGCCATTTACTGCTATTTGCGGTAAGTTTAAATCCCCCATGTGGGGCAAAACAAATATTTTAAAAGTGGACTCATATTTATTGCGGCGTCTGGAAGAAAAGTGCAATCATCACCTTGAAAATTAAGATTAGGGGCTCAATTCAATCCGCATTTTTACACCGTAGCTCTTTTTTCAATGGTCAAATTAACTCACAGATTGGTCTTGGGTACCGTATAAAAACCTACAACTACGACCGGTGTGACCCCTTTCACAGGAATGCTTTCACTTTTCAGAATTAGAAGTGCGTGGGCATGGGACAAATATTGCAAATAAAGGATTAGAACTCACAATTTCTGAACTATGATGCACCAGTCTTAGCAGACTGTGCCACCAATCAGTCATAGCAGTTGGGAAAAAATACAACAAGTTGACATTACCACCATTGTCATCTATTTCTTGTTAAGTCTGATTGATGTAGCTATGAATATAAACACATAAACAAAACTAGAGTTTTGGCAAATCGGTTAGGACATCTACTTTGTGCATGACACAAGTAATTTTTCCTACAATTGTTTACAGACAGATTATTTCACTTATAATTCACTGTATCACAAGTCCAGTGAGTCAGAAGTTTAAATACACTAAGTTGACTGTGCCTTTAAACAGCTTGGAAAATTCCAGACAATTATGTCATGGCTTTCGAAGCTTCTGATAGGCTAACTGACATCATTTGAGTCAATTGGAGGTGTACCTGTGGATGTATTTCAAGGCCTACCTTCAAACTGAGTGCCTCTTTGCTTGACATCATGGTAAAATCAAAAGAAATCTGCCAAGACCTCAGAAAAAAATTGTATACCTCCACAAGTCTGGTTCATCATTGGTAGCAATTTCCAAACGACTGAAGGTACCACGTTCATCTGGACAAACAATAGTACGCAAGTATAAACACCATGGGACCACACAGCCGTCATACCGCTCAGGAAGGAGACGTTTTCGGTCTCCTAGAGATGAACGTACTTCGGTGCGAAAAGTGTAAATCAATCCCATAACAACAGCAAAGGACTTTGTGAAGATGCTGGAGGAAACAGATGCAAAAATATCTATATCCACAGTAAAACGAGTACTATACCGACATAACCTGAAAGGCCGCTGAGCAAGGAAGAAGCCACTGCTCCAAAACCGCCATAAAAAAGCCAGTCTACGGTTTGCAACTGCACATGGGGACAAAGATTGTACTTTTTGGAGAAATGTCCTCTGGTCTGATGAAACAAAAATAGAACTGTTTGGCCATTGTTATGTTTGGAGGAAAAAGGGGGAGGCTTGCAAGTCGAAGAACACCATCCCAACCGTGAAGCACGTGGGGGGGTGGGAATCATGTTGTGGGAGTGCTTTGCTGCAGGAGGGACTCGTGCACTTCACAAAATAGATAGCGTCATGAGGTAGGAAAATTATGTGGATATATTGAAGTAACATCTCAAGACATCCGTCAGGAAGTTAATCTTGGTCACAAATGGGTCTTCCAAATGGACAATGACCCCAAGCATACTTCCAAAGTTGTGGCAAAATGGCTTAATACCTTGACAACAAAGTCAAGGTATTGGAGTGGCCATCACAAAGCCCTAACCTCAATCCTATGGAAAATGTGTGGGCAGAACTGAAAAAGCATGTGCGAGCAAGGAGGCCTACAAACCTGACTCAGTTACACCAGCTCTGTCAGGAGGAATGGGCCAAAATTCACCCAACTTATTGTGGGAAGCTTGTGGAAGGCTACCCGAAACGTTTGACCCAAGTTAAACAATTTAAAGGCAATGCTACCAAATACTAATTGAGCGTATGTAAACTTCTGACCCACTGGGAATGTGATGAAAGAAATAAAAGCATAAATAAATTGTGAAAACTGAGTTTAAATGTATTTGGCTAAGGTGTATGTAAACTTCAGATTTCAACTGTATACACTACATGACCCAAAAAAGTATGTGGATACCTGCTCGTCGAACATCTCATTCCAAAATCATGGAAACCCATTTCGTTAAGCTCCCGACAAACAGTTATTGTGCTGAAGCTGCTTCCAGAGGCAGTTTGGAACTCGGTAGTGAGTGTTACAACCGAGGACAGACAACTTTTATGCGCTACAGCAGTCCCGTTCTGTAAGCTTGTGTGGCCTACCACTTTGCGGCGAAGCTGATGTTGCTCCTAGACGTTTCCACTTCACAATAACAGCACTTACAGTTGACCGGAGCAGCTCTTGCAGGGCAGAAATTTGATGAACTGACTTGTTGGAAAGGTGGCATCCTATGACGGTGCCATGTTGAAAGTCACTGAGCTCTTCATTAAGGCCATTCTACTGCCAATGTTTGTCTATAGAGATTGCATGGCTGTATGCACAATTTTATACACATGTCAGAAATGGATGTGGCTGAAATAGCCAAATCCACTAAATTGAAGGGGTGTAGGGGTTTCTGTATATATAGCGTATCACTTTTGCAACAAACTGTCTAAATGAAGACCAGAATTGACGTATTTCACTATAACTATGCCTAAAACATCTGGTTTCAAATTATATATTTTTTTTAATGAAAGTTAGTCTTTAAAAACTGTTAAAACGACCCAAAATGTTTTTGATAAGATTTCAGTTCAGCTTGGATGCATATTTTATGTGATTGAAATACTATCATCTTTTATGATGCTGATAAAGATAGCACCTTTACAGACGGTCCCTAAACGTGAATTCGTTCTCTCAAGATGCTGAAATAAAAAAAATCATATTTCTCCACTCCTGTTCAAGAGTAAAAATGTAAATTTGCTGTATAATTTTACTGCAGGAAATTATTAATTCTGCAGGAGTTCATATTATATTAGACTATGTGAGAGGCTATAGACCTACAGTAGTGTCCAGTATTCCATTTAATGCAGTTCCTTTGACGGGCCATTTTGAAGTCCCCATCTTATGACTGTCGAATTTGTATAGCGCCTCACAATTATCACACGTGACACTGCTATCAGCCTCTTTCACCACGTCACCAAATCTTTCCCAAACATTAGACTATTGTTCTGGCCCTTGGCAATTGGCAGGCATTTGTTGTTCTACAGTTAGGCCCTAAAGATGAGGCTTAGGCTATGCATATGAATGGCACAAGAATGATACATTTATGGATTTTTAATGTATTGTTTTCTCATTATTCAACCTGCCCTTCATCCACACGATGTTTCATGACCCTAAACCCGCCCGCTCCACATTTATAACTGTGGGGACTGCGGGTAATGAGTCAACCCGCGCATCACTAATGCCCATATATTCCTATGTAGTGTATGTGGCAGGGTAGCTTACTGGCTCTGATGCTGAAGGACTTTGTCTCTGTGCCAATATCGTTGGTGGCGTTGCAGAAGGCTGTGATGTCAGAGGTCACTTTGATGGACACCACGCTGATAGTGCTGTGCTCCGTGGCTCTGGTCAGCACCTCGCGCCAGCTCTGTTAACACACAGCACACACACACACCAATGTGCATCGGAAACAGACATAACCAAGAAAATTAGATAGCATTAAAAAAAATCTAAATTCATGCAATGTAAATATGCCCACATATGTAAACTGCCCATTGTACTACCAAGCCCTGTTTTACCTGGCTGCCAGTCACGGTCCAGGAGATGGTGGGCAGGGGGTGTGCATGTGCCTCACAGCTCAGGTTCACCCACTTCCCAGTTCCCTCATCCATTTCAACCTCCCTGTCAGCATCCTTCATCTGGGGAGCACCTGGGAGACGGGTTACAAACACATATACATTATAGACTCTAGTAAAAGACCGTTTTTGAAAACATCTTATCTGAAAAACTCAATCCATTGTTTCTCAATCCATTGTTTCTGGTAGAACAACCAGGTTGGATGTGTTTTTGTTCTATCCTATCATATCACACCTGATACAACTAATCACCAAGTAGTGAAAGTGCTGGGCTAAAGCTAAAATGTGTACCCCCCTGGGAGTTCCCCAGAAATGGACTGTATGTTACAGAGAGTACATGTGGTGGCATGGTGACTCACCCTGGACGATGATGTGGACCGAGCCAGAGGTGTGCAGTCCAGGCAGAGAAGAAACAGTCACCTCACACACATACTCTCCTGCCGTGTCATAGGTGGCATCCTGCAGGAACAGCATGTGGCCTTTTCCAACCTGCTGCCGATTCTACACAAAGACAAAATTATACACACAAACATAAGACATATAAGAGGGAACATTACTAAGTCCACATAACTGAATGACAATGCCTGATTAGCTACATTCGGCAAGTGACATGGTCATCTGTTATGTCAGTCTAATAACTGTGTTGCATTTAAAGCACTAAGTTAGTGCTTATTACGGGGTATACTGTACCTTGAACCAGACAGTGGCAGTTTCCAGGGAAGACAGAGCGTTGCAGGTAGCAGTCAGACTCTCTCCTTTTAACAAGATCTCGGAGTCTTTGGGCACCACAACAGCTGGATCCAGATCTGGAGAGAGTAGACATGATGTGAGGACAAGACATTGCTAAGTACCATTACATCACTGCAAATCATGTTAATCGACGGTGAAAATGTAAATGATCTTAATGAGTAATGAAGTGATGCAGTGACAGTGAGCAACTGGAACACAACAGCAGAGCTATCTTGGTAATCAAAGGGCCATGGGTAAAAAATAATTGATGGCGTAAACTAAGTCAAGCAACTAATTTAACCACTTCCAGTCCAAACAGAGCATAAGAAAATACAAGTGTACGTGTGCGTGCGCATGTTTCAGTGTGTGTTAGCTAACTTACAGTGGATAGTGAGCTGCATGTCTCCCGTGACCTGCTCGTAGGTGTCCAGGTCCAGAGAACGACACTGGTAGACCCCGCTGTCCCCACGGATCACCTCCCTCAGCACCAAAGTGTCATCGCTGGCCTCCAGCGCCGTCTCCTGCTCCTGAGAGGGGCAACACCATGTTTACACTGTCATATTAATGGATCTACATTTACATTTTGGATACTTTTATGGAATGGAAATCTTTGGCAAACAGATTTTAGGGTGAACTATACCTTTTAAGTCACACCCAAACAACAGCTTAACTAGTCTGGTTACCAGGAGCTACAGTATATAAACCCTTTAAAACGTTCCTGCCCTATGGCTGCAATCCCGATATCGGGATAAGTGTCATCAACAACCGCTGAATAGCATAGCGCTACATTCAATAAATATTACTACAAATATTTATATTCATGAAATCACAAGTGCAATATAGGAAAACACAGCTTAGCCTTTTGTTAATCCACCTGTCGTGTCAGGTTTTGAAATTATGCTTTTCGGCGAAAGCAATCCAAGCGTTTGTGTAAGTCTATCGATCGCACGACAAAACATTAAGTACACTTAGCATCAGGAAGCTTGGTCACGAAAATCAGAAAAGCAATCAAATTAATCGTTTACCTTTGATGATCTTCGGATGTTTTCACTCACGAGACTCCCAGTTACACAACAAATGTTCCTTTTGTTCCATAAAGATTATTTTTATATCCAAAATACCTCTCTTTGTTTGTCGCGTTATGTTCAGAAATCCAAAATTCCAAATAGTTTCCATGATGTCCACAGAAACATGTCAAACATTTTTTTATAATCAATCCTCAGGTTGTTTTTAAAATATATGATCGATAATATATCAACCGCAAATGTCTTTCACAGCAGGAGAGGGGAAAACGATGTCTGTCCAAACTCTGTTGCGCGAGCAAAACTCATGTGACCACTTGACGCGATGTTATCGTTCTGGCTCATTTTTCAAAATAGAAGCCACTTCCTGTTTTGATTTTCCTCAGGGTTTCGCCTGCAATATCAGTTCTGTTATACTCACAGACAATATTTTGACATGCATTTAATTAAAATACATGTACAGTTGAAGTCGGAAGTTTACATACACCTTAGCCAAAAACATTTATACTCAGTTTTTCCCAATTCCTGTCATTTAATCCTAGTAAAAATTCCCTGTCTTAGGTCAGTTAGGATCACCACTTCATTTTAAGAATGTGAAATGTCAGAAGAATAGTAAAGAGAATTATTTATTTCAGCTTTCATTTCTTTCATCACATTCCCAGTGGGTCAGAAGTTTACATACACTCAATGAGTATTTGGTAGCATTGTCTTTAAATTGTTTAACTTGGGTTAAACGTTTTGGGTAGCCTTCCACAAGCTTCCCACAATAAGTTGGGTGAATTTTGGCCCATTCCTCCTGACAGAGGAATCCTGTAATTGAGTCAGGTTTGTAGGCCTCCTTGCTCGCACACACTTTTTCAGTTCTATAGGAATGAGGTCAGGGCTTTGTGATTGCCACTCTAATACCTTGACTTTGTTGTCCTTAAGCTATTTTGCCACAACTTTGGAAGTATGCTTGGGGTCATTGTCCATTTGGAAGACTCATTTGTGACCAAAATGTAACTTCCTGACTGATGTCTTGAGATGTTGCTTCAATATATACACATCATTTTCCGTCTCCGTGATGCCATCTATTTTGTGAAGTGCACCAGTCCCTCCTGCAGCAAAGCACCCCCATAACATGATGCTGCCAACCTCATGCTTCATGGTTGAGATGGTGTTCTTCGGGTTGTAAGCTTCCCTATTTTTCCTCCAAACATAACGATGGTAATTATGGCCAAACAGTTCTATTTTTGTTTCATCAGACCAGAGGACATTTCTCCAAAAAGTACGATCTTTGTCCCCATGTGGAGTTGCAAACCGTAGTCTGGCTTTGTATGGCGGTTTGGAGCATTGGCTTCTTCCTTGCTGAGCATTATGGTTTCAGGTTATGTCAATATAAGATTTGTTTTACTGTGGATATAGATATTTTTGTACCTGTTTCCTCCAGCATCTTCACAAGGTATTTTTCTGTTGTTCTGGGATCGATTTGCACTTTTCTTCAGCCTCCTGTGTGGGTGGACCATTTCAGTTTGTCCATGATGTGTATGCAGAGAAACTTACAACTTTCCACCTTCTCCACTGCTGTCCAGTCGATATGGATAGGGGGGTGCTTCCTCTGCTGTTTTCTGAAGTCCATGATCATCTCCTTTGTTTTGTTGACGTTGAGTGAGAGGTTGTTTTTCAGGCACCACACTCCCAGAGCCCTCACCTCCTCCCTGTAGGCTGTCTCGTCATTGTTGGTAATCAAGCCTACTACTGTTGTGTCATCTGCAAACTTGATGATTGGGTTGGAGGCGTGCTTGGCCACACAGTCATGGGTGAACAAGGAGTACAGGAGGGGGCTGAGCACGCACCGTTTTGGGGCCCCAGTGTCGAGGATCAGCGGAGTGGAGGTGATGTTTCCTACCTTCACCACCTGGGGGCGGCCCGTCAGGAAGTCCAGGACCCAGTTGTACAGGGCGGGGTTCAGACCCAGGGCCTCAAGCTTAATGATGAGCTTGGAGGGTACTATGGTGTTGAATGCTGAGCTATAGTCAATGAACAGCATTCTTACATAGGTATTCCTCTTGTCCAGATGGGATAGGGCAGTGTGCAGAGTGATGGCGATTGCATCGTCTGGCGATCTATTGGGGCGGTATGCAAATTGAAGTGGGTCTAGGGTGGCAGGTAAGGTAGAGGTGATATGATCCTTGACTAGTCTCTCAAAGCACTTCATGATGACGGAAGTGAGCACTATGGAGCGAAAGACATTTAGTTCAGTTACCTTAGCTTTCTTGGGAACAGGAACAATGGTGGCCATCTTGAAGTATGTGGGCACAGCAGACTGGGATAGGGATTGATTGAATATGGGCCAAGGAAACCCATATCATGAAGCTCCCGACAAAAAGTTATTGTGCTGACGTTGCTTGCAGAGGCAGTTTGGAACTCGGTAGTAAGTGTTGCAAACGAGTAGAGACGATTTTTATGTGGCCATCCTACAAAAACTACAAATGCCTTGATGGTCTGGATGAGACTGCCGAATCGAGGTAAAAGTAAGAATCTCTGTATTAACTATCTAATGTTAGCTATATTTAGTCATTTATAAATTGGCAACATTTCTTTAAACTGACAATTCTTTGAACTGTCTTGTGCAAGTTTTAAATTGACACAATACCTGTCAGTAAAGGTGTCAGCTGAGAGTAAATAGAGCCGAATCCATTGATAAAAGTCACCTGGTCCGAGAGAGATTTACATGGTTATCAAAACGTCACTCCAGGGTAAACCTAAAACAAAACACAGCCCTTATTTTAAGTGTCTCTAAAATCCTATGGGAAAAAATGAAGGGTGGAAAAACGATTGGTTTTATGGGTTTTTGGTTTTATGGGTATTATGACACATCCGCTGTGGGTTTCTATGGGGTGAGGTCAGAGTTGGGGTGTCCCAAGGATCCTGTTAATAGACTTTTCTGTGACGCGACTTATGGTTTTGGACATTGACAAGGCAACACTCCAACTTAACTCCTCCTCCACATTTACTGGATTGGTTGAACCTCACCCAACAGATTCTTCCTCTCGTCAGGACCAGAATGTGGGGTGTCACGCTCAGGCATTTATTTTACGCCTGCTACATTAGGTTAGGGAACCCCTGCTCTGAATGACCAAATCATGCTTCTATCCACATCCCAGTCTTAAGACCCAACAGGAGAAACCTTAAATGTGTTATTGTGGTCAGTTGAACATACTGTAGGTATTGTGTGTGAGACATGGGAATGAGAACTATTCCATCCTGAGGATTTTGATCTCCAGTCAGTCAAAGACCTTGCCCGACGGGGTACAAAGATCTCCCCCAGAGCCACAGGGTCAAACATTATGCGGTCCCATTCACAAGGCCTACACTTCTACTCCGAGGCCTGAGTCTGAATATCAAAAACATTCTCCAGATGTCTCCTGCGTGTCATTTTTCCCCCCTCGTTTTATGGTTCTCTCGACTCAATAGGCAGACGCAGAAAAGCGGGCCATTCTTACTTGTTCTCGGTTGAAAGTGAAGGGCGGCGGGGGGTTGCCATCGCCTTGGCAACGAAGCTCCACAGTGTCCCCCTCTTTGACCAGGCCCTGGGGAGATTCCTTCCACAACTCGATGATGGTCGTGGGGACTGCGGGACAGAAACCATACATCAACGGGGCTATTCAACGCCTGGTGAAGTCACCAGGCTACGCCGCTTTACAAGCCAGTCATTTACTCAGCACTGACAAAAGCAAAGTTTGTGTTTTGTCATCACTGTCATGGTATGCTAAATTGGTTCAAACAACACTAGACACATTGAGAAAACATTGTGGGCTAAAATTGAAAGAGTGCCAAAGATGGTGGGTTTGGATTAGATTAGTTGGTTTACTACTTTGACAACCCAGAAGCTGTTGACTTGTTTTAGATAGGCTGATATCATTGCATAGGCTTTCATTTGGGTGTTGTAGAGAGAAACACCAGCAAACACCCTACTAGTTTTATGGTAGGGAAATTCATAAAAACAACTGGAGAGCGCCTTTATCACAACGAGGAAGCATTAGCTCTAGTTAGCAATACATTCAATTGAACTCAATAATGCTAAAAGTATTAGCATGCTGAGTTAGCATAAGTTGTGTGGTTAGCGATAGCATGTCTGGGGTATATGACAGTTGGTAGGTTTCTTACAGTGCACAGTGATGTTGATGACTTTGGACTTGGCTGTCCTCACACCTTCTGGAACATAGTAGCTGACCTCACAAGAGAACAGGGCGTCCTTGTCCTCCTTGGCCACTTTGTACTGCAGCTCACTCTGGACCGTGTAGAAGCCACTGGACTCACGGGTCACCAGTGTTACCACATTGATCTCTGGGAGGGGTGAGAAAAACACTGATTTAGCTGCTATCACAGGCTGGTAGATAGATGACATCCGGAAACACTTCTTCATGTAACGACAACATGTATTTCAGTGACTGTTGTGAGTATCACCACATGAAGTCAAAACAAGAAAATTGCTTGACTAGTTTTTCACAAATAGTCAGTTGGTGAGATAGTCCATTGGTATTCTTGCTACTCACGGCCATGTGTGGGGGTAAGTGGGCTGCTGTCACGGTACCAGGTGATGTTGGGTTTGGGGAAGCTGTTCCTTGCCTCACACGATGCAATCTGTATAGAGGGAATAAGATACCTTAAAGAGTTTTATAATGTTCAATGTTGCTTTCATGGACTGAGAGATAAAGTGAGATGTACTCAAGTGGACTGCCTAGTGCCTACCCTTGATGGCAGCTCATTAGTCACAGAGATTCCAGCATGGACACCTTCAATTACTGAGGCCTCTGGAGGATCTGGAAAAAATAACATTATCCATGTATAGTCGCATTTTATCAATAACCACTGAAACACCTGGTAATGGGCAGGGTATGTGCCCATACTGTGCTGTACCCAAATCCTCGATCATTTGAATAACAAGGAGAGAGAAGTTGGATCAAGCACAAACAGATCTGGACCATCAGGCTAGGAAGAGACTGATGCAGAGTGCAATGTCTTACCAAACACCCTGAGGTGGGTCTTGCCTTCTCCGTTGCCTGCAGCCATGCCGTTGACTTGGCAGAAGAACTCCCTCTCATCAGTCAGCTGGACGTCCTGGATGGTAAGCAGCACGCCCTCCTGGTCCCCAATGTCGGACACTGTGATACGGCCGGTGAATTCTGTACCATCATCCACTATCTGTTGTGTGTTGTCACCGTAGTAGATCCGCTCCCGGCTACTGCTACCGGGATTCCTCTGTAGGGAAGGAAAGTGCCAGAAGATGAACTAGGTTGAATGTGAAAATAGAGTGTACTGTACATAGAAATAAATTGGTGTGTGTATGCGTGTCAGAGCATGTGAGCGGAGTGGACCAGTTGGAAATCCCTTTCATCGCTCATGGAGAGGTGCTCGCGGCGCTCCATGTCCTTTCCAACTGCTCCGCCTAAAACTGTTGTGCACTCACAGGAAAACAAACTGCCGCTCCAAATTCGCTCCATTCATTAAAAGCACAATTTAACCAACATACTACCTGAACCTACAATTTGGTTTTGAAGTATTGAAACCAAACCATATGGATTTGAATGAAAAGTATTTGAATAAACATGAAAAGATGAATGTAAGAAGCGCACATCATTTTAAATAGGCTACATGTCATATTAAACAGGATATAAACATTCTAAATAGGTCAGGAGCCAGACAGGCAGCCTAAGCCACATCTCAGACTGGCCAATAAAAATAAAAGATTAACATGGGCAAAAGAACACAGACACTGGACAGAGGAATTATGCCTAGAAGGCCAGCATTCCGGAGTCACCTCTTCACTGTTGACGTTGAGACTGGTGTTATGTGGGTACAATTGAATGAAGCTGCCAGTTGAGGACTTGTGAGGCATCTGTTTCTCAAACTAGACACTCTAATGTACTTGTCCTCTTGCTCAGTTGTGCACTGGGGCCTCCCAGTATATATATCCTCTTTCAATTTTGGTTAAAGCCAGTTTGCGCTGTTCTGTGAAGGGAGTAGTACACAGTGTTGTACGAGATCTTCAGTTCCTTGGCAATTTCTCGCATGGAATAGCCTTCATTTCTCAGAACAAGAATAGACTGACGAGTTTCAGAAGAAAGATCTTTGTTTCTGGCCATTTTGAGCCTGTAATCGAACCCACAAATGCTGATGCTCCAGATACTCAACTGGTCTAAGGCCAGTTTTATTGATTCGTTAATCAGCTGTGCTGACATAACTGCAAAAGGGTTTTCCAATGTTCAATTTGCCTTTCAAAATGATGAACTTGGATTAGATAACACAACGTGCCATTGGAACACAGGACTGATGGTTGATGATAATGGGTCTCTATGTAGATATTCCATTAAAAATCTGACGTTTTCAGCTACAATAGTCATTTACAACATTAACAACACCGTATTTCTGATATATTTTATGTTATTTCGACAGACATCATTTTTTTCTTTTTTTTTCTCGAAAAACAATGACATATCTAAGTGACCTCAAACTTTTGAACGGTAGTGTATACATAGGTAAGCATAAAGATTTTTAGGCAAAATAACCCGATCAAAATGGAAAGCTCCTTGAACATTGGAATATACCAGGCCTATTGGGCCAAAATCAATTATGGCCTATTGTATAGATAATAGAACAAAAATTAATGAAACGTTTAAAAGATCTGATTTTTTTATTTATGAATACTTTGCTACAATGAAACACTTAGTTATCTACCCACATTGTTCCTTTCTTTTAGCATGTGCATGTAGTAAGTACACCATCATGCTTTCGGGATATGTGTCTTTTCAGATTCCACAATGATTCTTTAGTTGTGGACACTACATCACCACAATCCATCTCTTGCTCTTGGTTCTCATCTTTGTAAGTCACCTTGCTTTAGCACCTGTGAGTTCGATCAGTTTCTTTATGAAAATATTTAGTGAACTCTATGACAGTAGAGTCATAGAGGCATTCCCTGAGCTCTTGAAGTGAGCGCTACTGGAGCGAAATTCAAGCAGCGAGGAGCCCGACACTCCAACCTTTGGGAATCTCGCTCTGCACTCCAGTCAAATTGGGCACGCTCCGCTCCAGCTCCACTCACTTACTTATATACACACACATCTGAGTGAGTGGGTGAGTGTGTGAGTGAGTGAGTGTGGCTGGGTGAGTCAGGAGGGGGTGCAGAAAATGGTCCAGAAGTACTCACCACAAACCACTGGATCATGACTGCTCTGGCCTGCTCACTGAAGACATACTGGCAGGGGATGTCTGCTATGTCACCCAGGTACACCTCCACACTCTCCTCCATGGTCATGTCCACCTTGGCCCAGGCTGCAAAGAACAAACACAACACCACCATCAGTGTCTTGTCACACCAAGGACCACAACAACATGCAAGGCAGGCCAAAAATAGGCTTCACATTTTTCAAGTTTTTCATGTTTTCAAAAGACAATCTTTAATTCATTACCCCTATTGTGCCAGTACTATAATGACACACAGGCAGTGTGAAAGCCAGCATGTTCACTCTATTGCAAACTGATGGATCATCTATGGATCAGTGGGACCTGTGTTTTGGCCGCTCTAACCGGTGTGAGAACTAGACACTGTGGCTGGCTGGCAGAGGGGAGATGTTACAATGTGTGGAATGTGTGAAGCAGGGCCCACCCTGGTCCCTCCAGGAGCACTGGGCAGTGTCCAGCTCTTCAGCGTGTCACCCGCCAGCCGCCAGCACAGAGAAAAGGCTTGTTTTACACACAGACTGAAGAATTACTGCAGTGTTCCCTGTTAACCCGTGACCGAGCCAACAAACTATCCTAAAACTGGCCCACTCAGCATTGTCATGAGAACCACCAGACACAAGATAGAGCCTGTTTGATGTATAACAGCATTATAAAAACGTTTTTTTAATAGGATGTAGAATCTAGCACTATTCTTGGCAGATCTGTCTAGACTTTAGGGTCACACAGATACCCATAATCAAATAATTGAAAGTTATATAGTTTGCTACTGCAGGGTTTTGTAAGTTTAGGTAACAATCAAATATACAATATTAATTGAATTGGGTTATAATCATGTTTCACACTCATGTCTGGTCTGAAGGTCACTTTTCCAAAATGATCTGGCAACGTTGTTCTCAAGCCTCTTCCCACTACATTGGAGCTGAGCCACACAGACACTCTCTGAGACAGTCTTACAGTACGTGTTGTTTTGTTACCACATTCTTCTTGTGATCTCCAGTAGGTAGCCCCCACACAGATCTCTATCTATAGTAATACCCTGTCTGAGCCAGAGAAAAGGAGACATGCCTCAAATTAAGCCTCTCATTCATGGTGGAGAGATACTTGCTCTTCAATTCCCCTTCACCGACACACATGTAAATATTGTATGGTAAATTGTTGAGTGCCTTCCTGTATTTATACTCATTTACTTTTTTATTTTAATTTTAATCTTTTAATATTTGTTATTTTTGTCGCAATATCGACAGGGAACCTGCAAGTAAGCATTTCGTTGGACTGTGCATACCATGTGTATCCTGTACATACGAAAAATAAACATAAACTTGAAACTTGAACCACCCTTTGTGCCACAGCAATCCACCACACTGACTTGTAAGCTATGACCCACACTCTGTTCTCCTCTCCCTCTCTACCCGCACATCCCCCTCTTTCTGGCTCAAAGACAGCCTGTTTTTCTCCCCTCATCCCACCCCATCCATTTATCTCGCCTGATCCTAGTCCACTGGGGCCACCATGCCCCCCCCCTCCCATCTACACCCCCTCGTCTTCTTCTTTTTCTCTCACTCCATTTCAACCCCCCCTTTCGCTGTCTACCCCTATCTCAATCTCACCCCAAACCCTCTTCTCTAGCCTCCATCTTCCCTTCAGCATGGAGAGAAGTAGAGAGAATTGAGAGAGGCTTCCTTCTTAATCGGAAGCATGTGGGAGGCGGGGACTGGTGCTGGTAGGGAGCCGGGGAGTATTAATGGGTTTCCTCCATGTTGGCAGAAGGAGCCCTGACTGGGTGGAGGGGAAGGGGAGAGCAGACATTGGTAGTGGTAAGGGGGTGCAATTGGTACACAGAGTCAGCTTTTCAATTCAATTCAGGGATTTATTGGCATGGAAAATATGTTTGCATTGTCAAAGCAAGTGAAATAGATTATAAACAAAAGTTTTAAAAAACAATGAAAAGAAGAAAATGAGAAACAAAATTAACAGTAAACATTACACTCACAAATATTCTAAAGGAATAGAGACATTTAAAATGTCATATTATGGCTGTATACAGTGTTGTAACAATGTGCAAATAAATAAATACACAACTAAATAAATAAATCAACATAAATATGGGTTGTACAACAGTTGTTCTTCATTGGTTGCCCTTTTCTTGTGGCCACACATCTTGCTGCTGTGATGGCATACTGTGATATTTCACCCAAAAGATATGAGTTTATCGAAATTTGATTTGTTTTTCGAATTCTTTGTGGGTCTGTGTAATCTGAGGGAAATATGTGTCTCAAATATTGGCATACATTTAGCAGGTTAGGAAGTGCAGCTCAGTTTCCACCTCATTTTGTGGGCAGTGTGCACATAGCCTGTCTTCTCTTGTGAGCCACGTCTGCCTATGGCGGCCTCTCTCAAGAGCAAGGCTATGGTCACTGAGTCTGTACAAAGCTTTCCTTAATGTTGGGTCAGTCACAGTGGTCAGGTATTCTGCCACTGTGGACTCTCTGTTTAGGGCCAAAATAGCATTCTAGTTTGCTCAGTTGTTTTTGTTATTTCTTTCCAATGTGTCAAGTATGGGGGGGCGGGGTATGCGTGTCTGTCCAAGCCAACAAGCCATTACCATTTGCACTTTCTGGAAGTATTTTCAAACTACTATATTCAGATCTGTCATTATAAATCAGACACAAATGCATGCATGCAGACACGCACACACACACACACACACGCACGTAAGCATGCACGCTCACACTTACAGAGCCCTTATTAAACTCACAGTCACATCCCGCTGGTCCTATTGAGCTTTCCCACCCCCACTGTCAGCCTGCTTGCCTGCCTGCTTTTTCCTTTCTTTATCATGTCCACAGCGCCAAGCAACCAGCCTGCTCATTGTGGCCCTGATTGTTGGGGCTTATTTGTGTCAATTCTCCCAGTCTCTCATCTGGTTTCTCTCTCTCTCTCTTTCCCTCGCTCCGAGCCATGAGGCCCCAGGCTGTATTCAGTCAGCTCTAAGACGCACACGCCATTGTTCCCACACCTGGTAAGACCTTAGCCTCTGCTTCTCTCCAGAATGTTTGTCTACCTCAAACTCAGAGGTTACAGGGAATTTGTCACGTACCACTAAGGTTGTTTGCTGTTTATCTCCTGAGCTGTGGTGGTTTAGCTCATAACGGAACAGGAGTAGAGAGAAGGGGGCAAAGTTTCCATCTCTTTGGGCCTCGTCATTTTTGGGCTAATCCGATTAGCATGCGGACAGAAAATCTACTAATCGGGGGATTTAACTCCAAAGCCAACATGGGCTGCCTTATCTGTGTAGACTTACAGATACAACAGCAGCATACCTCACCTGTGGACTACTCAGTCAGAGTGTTGTCCATGGTTACCACAGTCTGCTGGCTGGAAACTGCCACTGGATATTTGGACGTGTTGACAGGGCCCGTAAATGAGGCAATGAGGCCCGAAACTGCTGGGCTGTCACAGAGGCAATGGAGGGGGGTGTACCAAGGAGATTTACAATTTGTCCCGTTCTTAGGGAACATTGCCCATTGAATCCAAGCTGCATTGTTAACAGTCAGAGGCATTGCAGACAATAGCACTGAGACAATGGGAAGTGTCGCATGGATTGTTTGAGGGGGGTCTTGCATACAGTCGGTCATTACACACCTAATACGCAGACAATAGCATTAGAAGCTAATCACGGTAGTCTCAACATTAGCTTCTGTGCACCTCCCTCACTGACAAAGCGGATCAGCTTGGGTTGCAGGCCCATCTGAGCTCCATTAAAGCTCCAGCTGTTCCTCGTCATCCTCCTTATCCATGGTAACAGACCCACCCTGCCTCTGCCAACCGTTGACGACAACACACACAAATCACCTGTGGCAATAGAAATTAAAGCTATTTAAATGGGAGATATAGCTTAATCCCTCCATGTCTAGCCAGGCATGAAATAGTGCAATATGTATGTTGTGGCAGATAACCAGTGCCTGTTCACACTGCTACCATCCAGAAGGCGAGGTCAGTACAGGTGCATCAAAGCTGGGATCAAGAGACTGAAAAACAGCTTCTATCTCAAGTCCATCAGACTGCAAAACAGCAATCACTAACTCAGAGAGGCTGCTGCCTACATTGAGACCCAATCACTGGCCACTTTAATAAATGGATCACAAGTCACTTTAAACAATGCCACTTTAAATAACAAATCAAATCAAATTTTATTTGTCACATACACATGGTTAGCAGATGTTAATGCGAGTGTAGCGAAATGCTTGTGCTTCTAGTTCCGACAATGCAGTAATAACCAACAAGTAATCTAACTAACAATTCCAAAACTACTGTCTTATACACAGTGTAAGGGGATAAAGAATATGTACATAAAGATATATGAATGAGTGATGGTACAGAGCAGCATAGGCAAGATACAGTAGATGGTATCGAGTACAGTATATACACATGAGATGAGTATGTAAACAAAGTGGCATAGTTAAAGTGGCTAGTGATACATGTATTACATAAGGATGCAGTAGATGATATAGAGTACAGTATATACGTATGCATATGAGATGAATAATGTAGGGTATGTAACATTATATTAGGTAGCATTGTTTAAAGAGGCTAGTGATATATTTTACATAATTTCCCATCAATTCCCATTATTAAAGTGGCTGGAGTTGAGTCAGTCAGTGTCAGTGTGTTGGCAGCAGCCACTCAATGTTAGTGGTGGCTGTTTAACAGTCTGATGGCCTTGAGATAGAAGCTGTTTTTCAGTCTCTCGGTCCCAGCGTTGATGCACCTGTACTGACCTCACCTTCTGGATGATAGCAGGGTGAACAGGCAGTGGCTCGGGTGGTTGTTGTCCTTGATGATCTTTATGGCCTTCCTGTAACATCGGGTGGTGTAGGTGTCCTGGAGGGCAGGTAGTTTGCCCCCGGTGATGCGTTGTGCAGACCTCACTACCCTCTGGAGAGCCTTACGGTTGTGGGCGGAGCAGTTGCCGTACCAGGCGGTGATACAGCCCGCCAGGATGCTCTCGATTGTGCATCTGTAGAAGTTTGTGAGTGCTTTTGGTGACAAGCCGAATTTCTTCACGATGTTGTCTGTGTGAGTGGACCAATTCAGTTTGTCTGTGATATGTATGCCGAGGAACTTAAAACTTGCTACCCTCTCCACTACTGTTCCATCGATGTGGATAGGGGGGTGTTCCCTCTGCTGTTTCCTGAAGTCCACAATCATCTCCTTAGTTTTGTTGACGTTGAGTGTGAGGTTATTTTCCTGACACCACACTCCGAGGGCCCTCACCTCCTCCCTGTAGGCCGTCTCGTCGTTGTTGGTAATCAAGCCTACAACTTGATGATTGAGTTGGAGGCGTGCGTGGCCACGCAGTCGTGGGTGAACAGGGAGTACAGGAGAGAGCTCAGAACGCACCCTTGTGGGGCCCCAGTGTTGAGGATCAGCGGGGTGGAGATGTTGTTGCCCTCACCACCTGGGGGCGGACCGTCAGGAAGTAACGCCACTTTAATAATGTTTACATATCTTACATTACTCATATCACATGTACAATGGGGCAAAAAAGTATTTAGTCAGCCACCAATTGTGCAAGTTTTCCCACTTAAAAAGATGAGGCCTGTAATTTTCCATCAACTATGACAGACAAAATGAGAAAAAAAAATCCAGAAAATCACATTGTAGGATTTTTAATGAATTTATTTGCAAATTATGGTGGAAAATAAGTATTTGGTCAATAACAAAAGTTTATCTCAATACTTTGTTATATACCCTTTGTTGGCAATGACAGAGGTCAAACGTTTTCTGTAAGTCTTCACAAGGTTTTCACACAATGTTGCTGGTATTTTGGCCCATTCCTCCATGCAGATCTCCTCTAGAGCAGTGATGTTTTGGGGCTGTTGCTGGGCAACACGGACTTTCAACTCCCTCCAAAGATGTTCTATGGGGTTGAGATCTGGAGACTGGCTAGGCCACTCCAGGACCTTGAAATGCTTCTTGCGAAGCATGCTTCTTCCTTCGTTGCCCGGGCGGTGTGTTTGGGATCATTGTCACGCTGAAAGTCCCAGCCACATTTCATCTTCAATGCCCTTGCTGATGGAAAGAGGTTTTCACTCAAAATCTCACGATACATGGCCCCATTCATTCTTTCCTTTACACGGATCAGTCGTCCTGGTCCCTTTGCAGAAAAACAGCCCCAAAGCATGAGGTTTCCACCCCCATGCTTCACAGTAGGTATGGTGTTCTTTGGATGCAACTCAGCATTCTTTGTCCTCCAAACACGACGAGTTGAGTTTTTACCAAAAAGTTATATTTTGGATCGAGGGAGATCGAGGGAGATTATCAGTGGTCTTGTATGTCTTCCATTTCCTAATAATTGCTCCCACAGTTGATTTCTTCAAACCAAGCTGCTTACCTATTGCAGATTCAGTCTTCCCAGCCTGGTGTAGGTCTACAATTTTGTTTCTGGTGTCCTTTGACAGCTCTCTGGTCTTTGCCATAGTGGTGTTTGGAGTGTGACTGTTTGAGGTTGTGGACAGGTGTCTTTTATACTGATAACAAGTTCAAACAGGTGCCATTAATACAGGTAACGAGTGGAGGACAGAGGTGCCTCTTAAAGAAGAAGTAACAGGTCTGTGAGAGCCAGAAATCTTGCTTGTTTGTAGGTGAGCAAATGCTTATTTTCCACCATAATTTGCAAATAAATTCATGAAAAATCCAACAATGTGATTTTCTGGATTTTTTTTCTCATTTTGTCTGTCATAGTTGAAGTGTACCTATGATGACATTTTTTTTAAGTGGGAGAACTTGCACAGTTGGTGGCTGACTAAATACTTTTTTGCCCCACTGTATATACTGTATTTTATACCATCTACTGCACCTTGCCTATGCCGCTCGGCCATCGCTCATCCATATACTTATATGTACATATTCTAATTCACCCCTTTAGATTTGTGAGTTTTAGGTAGTTGTTGGGGAATTGTTAGATTACTTGTTAGATATTACTGCACTGTTGGAACTAGAAGCACAAGCATTTCGCTACACTCGCATTAACATCTGCTAACCATGTGTATGTGACAAATACATTTGGATTTGATATCATGTAAAATTGTGGTAATATGGGGCGACTAATGTAAGTGGAGGTATAACGTTTATGTGCCTGGGGCCCCATGGTGGTTTTCCCTGCCTCTGACTCTCAGACTTCTTCTGCTTAGGGGCATTGCCTGCACCAACTACCCATATAGCTCAGCGACACACTTTCCAAAGAGGAGCTGTTATGCTGAGGCTTTCTCATTCCCAGACGGTTACTATGACGTCTGTAGTTTTCTATTGATTCCTATTGACGTGTGATCCTCTTAATTACAACACACTGATCTAACCTTCACATCTTTAGAGTCACCAAAGCCTATCCAGGAAATGGTGATTCCTTCTGTTGTTCTTCAAACACCATGTGTTCTAGGTAGTGTGGTTTAAAAATGGCTACCCATATAGCTCAGCGACACACTTTCCAAAGAGGAGCTGTTATGCTGCTTTCTCATTCCCAGACGGAGCGTCTGTAGTTTTCTATTGATTCCTATTGACGTGTGATACCAAAGCCTATCCAGGAAATGGTGATTCCTTCTGTTGTTCTTCAAACACCATGTGTTCTAGGTAGTGTGGTTTAAAAATGGCATACCTGGTGGTTCTAAGCCACCTCAGGAAGTCAAAGGGGTCAGTTTGTGGGGCTGGCATGTAACCCGGGGTGACAGTTAGGCAGTGATGGCCCCCTCAGAACTTTAAACAGCACCCCCTGGTCCCACTGAAACACCCGGGGGAGTCCACACAGCACCCACCTGAGATCAAAGTGACCCTTAGCCTCAGCTCTGTTCTCGCAGTGTGCTACACACACACACACACACACACACACACACACACACACACACACACACACACACACACACACACACACACACACACACACACACACACACACACACACACACCTAGACTGGAGAAATCAAACCCCCTTGACGTACTGGTCTTCCCTGGCTTTGTGAACTACACTCTGGCACAAATCTCCCCAGGAGGGTGGGTCTGAGCCAGGGCCAGACGCAGGTGCTCCCTCAAGCTCCAGGGGGGAAAATTGGGAGCAGGCGTGACAGAAGTAATGGTCCACATCAAACATGTCAAATCAAATCAAACGTTATTGGTCACATTCACATGGTTAGCAGATGTTAATGCAGTGTAAAGAAATGCTTGACCTTCTAGTTCTGACAGTGCAGTAATATCTAACAAGTAATCTAACAAATTCACAACAACTACCTTAAACATACAAATGTAAAGGGATGAATAAGAATATGTACATATAAATACCTGGATGAGCGATGGCCATGCAGCATAGGCAAGATGCAGTAGATGGTACAGAATGTCTACATGAAGTAGGATATGTAGACATCATTAAAATGGCGTTATTTAAAGTGACTAGTTATACCTTTATTAAATCCATTTATTACATTTATTAAACTGGCCAGAGATTTGAGTCAGTATGTTGGCAGCAGCCACTCAATGTTAGTGATGGCTGTTTAACAGTCTGATGGCCTTCAGATAGAAGCTGTTTTCAGTCTCTTGGTCCCAGCTTTGATGCACCTGTACTGACCTCGCCTTCTGGATGATAGCGGGGTGAACAGGCAGTGGCTTGGGTGGTTTTTGTCCTTGATGATCTTTTTGGCCTTCCTGTGACATTGGGTAGTGTAGGTGTCCTGGAGGACAGGTAGTTTGCCCCCAGTAATGCTTTGGGCAGACCGCACTACCATCTGGAGAGCCTTACAGTTGTGGGCCAGGCGGTGATACAGCCCGACAAGATGCTCCCGATTGTGCATCTGTAAAAGTTTGTGAGTGTTTTATGTGACAAGACAAATTTTTTCAGCCTCCTGAGGTTGAAGAGGTGCTGTTGCGCCTTATTCACAACACTGTTTGTGATGTGTACGCCGAGGAACTTAAAACTTTTCACCTTGTCCTCTAGTGTCCTGTCCTGCCGACGCTGTTTCCACGATCATCTCCTTTGTTTTGATGACATTGAGTGAGAGGTTGTTTTCCTGACACCACACTCAGACGGCCCTTGCTGTCTAATATTTTTTTAGTCTGTGCAGCACACTGTTAGTAACATTTTGTTGTTATTTCTTTAACTTGTGTAATGTGTAACTCTGTGCTGTTGTTTGTGTCGCACTGCTTTGCTTTATCTTGGCCAGGTCGCAGTTGTAAATGAGAACTTGTTCTCAACTGGCCTACCTGGTTAAATAAAGGTGAGAAAAAAAAAACTTTATTAGCTGGGATGTCTGTCTGTCCTGCACATAGTTTATTTCAGAGACTGTATAAAATGTTTGCATGTGTTTCTTAGCATTTAGCTAGCATTCACTATGACATTTTACATGTACTTGATTGAAAATAGCACCCCCTGTGTCCAGTGCCAGTATTACCAAATATCCCAGGATTGCACAAGGTAGGTATGAAGGTATGACAATCTGGATACCGCCCAGGCCTATTTGGAACTCTCTTTCTCATTGATCTATTAATTAACTTTATTTTCCAGCTTGGTTTTCTTGGTCCTTTTGGCTTCTCTCAATTTTATGTATTTTCACAGTCTCTCCAGAGATCATAAATCTAGCCTTAGGTCATAATGATCCAAAAAGGGGCTGGAAAATGTACAGAAGTCAAGAGTGACATTAACATGTTTTTCCAGGTAGACAACCCTAAACTGATTAAGGCGATTCATATTCTATCTAGAATTAAAAGCACTTGGACAAGCTTGACAGACAAGCTTGACTGACATTAAAGCAGAAAGGTCAGGTGGCCCGTGGCAAATATACAACGCATATCAGACGTTTGCATGTGACGTTATTACAACCCTATAAATAGAATCCCTGCTTCACGTCAGCTCTCATGACAGCAGCCTCACAGGAACCTGACAAAAGATTTCATTGTCTCTGTGCACAGGCCTGTGGTTACCAATGTAATAGATACTCTCAGAAAGGTCCTAGAGGAGAGAGGAAAGGGTGGAGGAGCTGAGGAATCAAACCCACTGGCCTTCGGTGGCTTTTATCTTTACTTTGGACAAAGTATTCTATGTATTTTCAGCATGAAATACACTGAAAACCATCAAATGAACCAGATATAAAGAGCGCTATGGTTTCCAGTACGACCTCGCCAATAATCTGACTCCAGCCTCTCTGGCATGTCTCCAACATTCCCATCCTCTGGATGTGGGCTGCTGTCGGCCTGTGTGTGTGCTGCTACATCAATCAACCAATCCCTCTTGTGCTGGTAGAACTCTCAGCCTGCTTCTACCAGTCACACAACAAAGACCAATCTGCATACACCCGTCCTTTTATCCTATCGATCAGACGTCAGGACGCTGTCACCCGGTCAGAGACACACCCGAAATGAGGATCAACCAGCAGCATATCTCCAGTTCTATGAACCCCCGCCACAAGGGTTTAATGACCTCAAAGAGAATAGCAGATTGATCACAGGTGCACCATAGCGTTAATGAGGGGGTGGGGGGGACTAGTACCCCCAAACCCCCCCATTCTCAAACTCCCGGCTGTCAGCTAATGAGAGCCTGGGCTAGTCTGAATTCTAATCTTGTCTTTTACAGGAATTCTTTAATGGGGCTTTGGATAAGCCTGGTCTTGAGGATTATGAACACGCAGTGAGTAGGTGAGTTCTTTCCGTGTTTAAATTAAGATTGGCAGTTTTAGAGGTATACAGCCCCAAACCACCAAACAATGTTTTGGGAGACAGGGCCTGTGTGGGCTTTGAATGGCTTGATTTGGACTGAAATAGTAGGTCAAGCTCGACAGGAGAATTCAGTATTTAACATTTTGGTTTGGCACTGGAAAGGTTTGTGTGAATCCTGTTGCCTGGAGCTGTTTCAGCAGCCTACCAATCCCAAGCCTCTCTCCCCACCAGCAAGTGCCAAAGGTGAAAGTTTAAAAAACAACTGTTGGTTTTCTCCTCGTACCCCTCAGTGTATTGCACTCGTTGCTCCCATTCCGCCCTAAGCACTGTTTACAGCAGCCTCAAACAGCCTAGTACTAAACGACAGGACTTGGAAGTCCTACAACCACTTCTGTTTTCACAAGAAATTGCCCATGTTCCCCCTTGAAACAGAGTCTCAACTCCAGGAGCAAAAATACAGCCTCCTTTACCTCAAATTAATCCACTACCAGTCAGACAATGTCAAGCTCAATGACATAGACTGTTTTCATAACTCCAAGTCACAGACTTTCATATCAAAATGTTAAGCGCTTTCCTTTTCATATCTTTTGTACATCTAAACTTGTGACTGGAACTAAATCCACTGTGGCGGAAATAATATCAACAGCTCCAGACTATGTTGTAATGACTAAGCGCCATGCCAATACCTAGAACGATGCTACTATTATGGCTGCCGCTCCAGTCCGCTGGGTGGCCCATGTCACGCTGCGCAGGGAGAGAGGACGAGGTAGTCCTGGGATAGATAGAGAGGTGGGGTTCACACTGACATGGGCAGCTGCAACAATGGGAACATCTCTCAGACTCCCAAGCTCAAGACAGGAGCAGCTGGGGACAGAGAACTCTCCTATTGACACCTGTCGCCTGGCCATTTGTCAAGTGATTTAATGGATAGTGGTGGAGGAGGGGGTGGAGGTGGGCAGAGGGGGAACAACGGTGAGAAAGTAGAGGAGAGGCAATGGACCACACACTGACTGACACTGTTCTCTCTCTCTCAAGTTTTTATTTTGCTCTCCCACACCAGCCACACCTGTGCCCATAATAAATCCTGCACTTCCTTTCCCCCTCATTCAGAGGGATCTGTTCAGAGGTTTCTCTGCAGAAGTTTCACGGAAACCGGCTTGGTTAATGTCCCCCACTGGGATGTCAACAGCAGGTGCTATGGTGCTTTTAACTGGATATGCCTTTAGCTTAATCCATAATAGCCGCGCCATGGAACGCACTTCCAGACACTATTAGCGCTGCAGATTCTCTGTCCTAATTCTGGTCTCATGTCCTCCGGATCTGACGACACCTGTGATTGTTGTCTGTGTTCTATGTTCTGTGTTTTGGATTGTTTTTATTATTATTTATTTTTTAAATTGCGTCTTGGATGTGAGAAAAGCTTTACAAATTAAATGTATTATTATTATTATTATAACTTGGATTTAAGAGCAACTTTATGTAGCCTACTGTTTTGTAGACAATACATAGCCGCTGGTCTGTTTGAATATGTCATTATGCTGTCATAGGATAAGGGATAGTCTTTATTAACACTATTCAATACTACTGAACTCATGAACTAATCAGTCTCTCAGTTTAAAGGTGTAATCCATAATGTCTATGTTCCCTGTGGCAAGAAAAGGAAGCCTGGTTTGAGTGTACGGGTCCTATTATTCTTCAGATTTACACTTACAGCTAGTGCCTTTTAAAGTGGCCTGTCTTTGGTTTGAAGAGTTAGACTTTTGAAGGATTACACTACATTGCCTTTGGGGGGGCAAAGCACAATGTTTTTGAAGGGAAGTGCTTTTATCTAACTCAACATATCCTCAACAAGCAACCAAAGGCTATCTGTGTAATTAACAGTGTGTGATTTTGTCAAGCATTGTGATGATGGGAAGAATGGGTAACTGAGAAAAAGTCAGGATCCGATTCCCGTTCTGCAAGTCCTGCTCTAAAGGGAAAGGGGGATACCTAGTCAGTTGTACAACTGAATACATTCAACTGAAATGTGTCTTCTGCATTCTGAATCAGAGAGATAGCAGCAAGATTGAATTATTGGATGTAATAGCTTTGGGCCACTATCCCAAAATTCTCAAGAGGGAAAGGGCTCCTTTTTAAGTGTGCACTGAAGCTGGTATATGAATCACTTCAGCACAAGCAATTGCAACAGATAATCAGTATGCACACCAACACACCACTTTGATTCACTCGTGATCTTTTAACAGTGTCTAATATCAGGGGAGAGGAAGGGGAGGATTTGATATTTAAGGAGCTTTATCGTCTCTTTGAAACGTCAAGTTCAAAGATACACAACTATCCCCTTCATCTGTGGGCCTAGTCGACCTTAAGAATAACTAAGCGACTGTTCTTCATCATAGGGCAACAGCAATGTCTTTATTTGGGGTTCCCATTGTCTGACCTCAGATGGCGTCATTTGTGCAGTGTGTGTTCTGTCAATATACTTGGTAAAATAATGGTTCATAAACCATTCTAAGGGGGGCCCTATAAAATGTGAGATTTTTTCCCAAATGTTGTTTTATATTTTAGTAGCTAGGATAGTAGCTGGGAGCTTGTGGTGTCGAATACTTGTGATATTTGTTTATGACATTTTGCGATGAAACATTGCATACAGGCCTACTTTCCGTAATTGTTTGGCGACCTACTCATAGGTGGGCTGTGAGCTACAGGTGGCTTGCGATCGACCTGATGGAGACCCCTACATTAGTTCCAAACTCAAAAAATCACTCACTACGGCAAACCATGCTCGATCAGCTGAGCAAACAAGCAGCCTAGTGCTAGCTTGTTTGAATAGCCATTATGGTATATAGTTTGCCAGCTTGTTGATGCACATCACCAAATATTGGGACTATTCTAAGAATCAGAATGTATCTATAACTAGCCAGAGGGAGTATTCAGCATTGAGTGTGTGAACTGGAGTTGTTAGCATCCCTTTCATTTCATATGGATTGATTTGAGACTGGTTCAGCAAGCAGACACTAGCCAGCTAGCTCATTTTTGTGTACATTTAAATGTTCATAAATACAGATTCTACAACCACAAAATGCCTTAGCTAGATGTATAATTAGGTAGTGAATACTTTTGTTCAAAGTTAACTACAGGTTTATGGTTTTTGTTAACATTATCTGACTCTTTTTAGGATGAAAGGGGCTTCAGTGGACAATGTCACCTTGGTAACATTTTTGAATGTTAGGATAGGATATTATAGCCAAACTTCTATTTAGAAATCCCTTGAGCGTTTGTGAGTTATCATACGGATTAATACCGACATGAGACAATGGGGGGTTCCTGGAAACTATGACAAGTATTATTATTATTATTATTATTATCAAAAATAGCTCTGCAGCGCAATGGATCTACATTCTTTTATGTTTTTTTCCCATGCTCCTTTCAGTTTTATCAAATCAGAGCAATTTCTGCATAAAGAAATATTCTTAGATGTTTGAGGCTTGTATCACCAAATTAAGTTATTCAATTAGGAAGCAATCCAAGGCCGTCCCTGTGATATGCTAACTCTCTTAGCCTGAAGTCTAGACCAGTCGAGCCCTTTCATCCAAAAAATGTGCAGTATGAACAAAACTGAACATTATATGCAAACGTAGTACACATAGTCTAGAGTATACAACTGAGTCAGCACGATAAAAGTGGAATGCTCATTTCAGGAAAAAATATATTAAAGTAGAAGTGTTAAAATGTATATACTGTAAATTGGAGCTTTTGGAGGCAAGGCAAAGTGGGCACTGATTCAAGGAAGTGTTTCTGTGATGCCTTGCCAATTAGTTTTTGTCCCATCAATTCCACTGTCAGCCCCAGTCGATGCCCTGCTGAACTGGAGGCGAGCCAGAGAACAAGCTGGAAAGTCATTGATATGGGGAAATCGAAGAGTAGCCAATATACTTCCCCACTAGCATTCATTTTTCTCCACAGCTGAGCATTTGCTGAGAAAATTCCTTTATACTACTACTGAATGGCTCAAAGCGTTGTAATGTGGGGTCCTATGTAATGCTTTGTTTGTATGCCCAATGTTTTCCTCAGGAAGTTAGTCACTGTTGAGCAAGACAAGAGATGGATCTATCACAAAATACACCCTTATAAAAATGTATTTAAGAGTCATGGGCTCTAAATAAAACAATTTCAGCAGTGGTGTTACTAAAGTTGCCCATGAAAACCCTCAGACCACTCGTAGAACAGCTAAGTGCGTCATTAGATGCTTATTTGCCCAGAATATCCTAGCTAAACATAGAATCAAGATGTTTGTCTATCTGTGACCGCAGGTAACATTAGAATGAAGATGACTACAAATACAAAGTTGCCAATGTCTGTGCAATTATTTTGGTATTTCGTATTATATTCGGATCCCCATTAGCTGTTGCAAAAGCAGCAGCTACTTTTCCAAACAAGAGAATGATTAAAAGATGCTTCAAATAAAAACCGATGACTGCATTCCAATATAAATACAGTAGGCTACATAAGCCTATAGCCCTATAATTCAATAATATTAAAATCCATTTCATGTTCAATCAATTGTACGCTTTCTGTCATTTTTTCCTCTATATTTCATATTGCTTAACAACCTAATATTATCAGCCGTTGTAGGAACGATGCATCATTAAAACAATCATGCCTTGATCTTTTGAACTGTTTGGACTAGAAACAAGCAGTGTTTGCTGTAGTAATGGTGCAAGCATGACGCTAACAAATCTGAGCTCGGTAAACAACAGTACAGCAAAGACTTATCATTACAACAATTATCATTACAAAAATATACACTGAGTGTACAAAACAGTAAGAAAACCTGCTCTTTCCATGACAGACTGACCAAGTGAATCCAGGTGAAAGCTATGATAAATTATTTATGTCACCTGTTAAATCCACTTCAATCAGTTTAGATGAAGGGGAGGAGACAGGTTAAAGAAGGATTTTAAGCCTTCAGACAATTGAGACATGAATTGTGTATGTGTGCCATTCAGAGGGTGAATGGGCAAGACAAAATATTTAAGTGCCTTTGAACAGGGTATGGTAGTAGGTTCCAGGCGCACCAGTTTGACTGTGTCAAGAACTGCAACACTGCTGGGCTTCACGCTCAACAGTGTATATACACTGAGTGTACAAAACATTAGGAACACCTTCCTAATATTGAGATGCACCCCCTTTTGCCCTCAGAACAGCGTCAATTACTCGGGGGCATGGACTACAGGGCGTCGAAAGCATTCCAAAGGGAGGCTGGCCCATGTTGAGTCCAAATCTTCCCACAGTTCTGTCAAGTTGGCTGGATGTCCTTTGGGTGGTGGACCATTCTTGATACACACGGGAAACGGTTGAGCGTGAAAAACCCAGCAGCATTGCAGTTCTTGACACAGTCAAACCGTTGTGCCTGGAACCTACTACCATACCCCGTTCCAAGGCACTTAAATATTTTGTCTTGCCCATTCACCCTCTGAATGGCACACATACACAATCCATGTCTCAATTGTCTCAAGGCTTGAAAATCATTCTTTAGCCTGTCTCCTCCCCTTCATCAACACTGATTGAAGTAGATTTAACAGGTGACATCAAAAAGGGATCATAGCTTTTACCTGGATTCACATGGTCAGTTTATGTCATCGAAAAATTATGTTTTGTCTACTCAGTGTATATTGGATTTTTTGGGGGTCTCACTGGTGCTCCCAAATTAAAACTGCAGGTCACACAACAAAATATTTCATCGCACTTTAGAACCATGGTCATGGGTAAAGGCTTGGGTCATTGGTATGGAATTATTTTTATGTGATTTGATAGTATTGTACCCTAAAAGCAGAAGATTGAGTTATAGTATTTGTACCTAACACCCTCTCTCCAAGCTCAATTGCTATTATGTCACTTATGTTTCCTAAATGATACTACAGTTGGGTGGTAAAATAAAGACATAAAGGAATAATGAGAATTATAACTCAGCAGAGAACGCTTCAAGGCATCAAATGGCCTCAACCTTCGAGGACAAAAGATATTTAATCCAATAATGCCCCTAAAACTGTTGGGGAAAAGGTGGTTTATAGCAAGTTCCAAGCAGGCAATGACCAAATAAAGCTATTTAATGAAACTTTGACGGAGCTTAGCAGCCAACAAAATGACACTACAAAGATGAATTGCCATTGAAGACAGTCCAATGAATTAAATTAATCTGTTTGAGGGGGTGATTTAGCTACCCAAAGATGCCAAAAATAACCCTTCCTTCCTGAGTAACAACAGAGCTCCCCTCAGTGGTGTGGTATCTATCTCAGTAAGACATTGACCCGTCTGTTTCCCTCCTCACTATAATTGGCTACTTAGGTGTTCTCCCTGTGCCCGGTGTTTGTATGTTTGTATGTGCTTGTCAATATCACAGTTCCTGGTGTCCGCTGGGAGAGCAGATGCCAGTCAGTAGGAGTGGAGAGCCCGCTGTGCCATGACTCCTCCAGCACTGCAGGGGGAAGTGCTGAGTCAGCTGCTTTCTAACAGACCTGCTGGCACTCTCCATTGGATATAAACCAGTTGCCCCTGGTTGGGGTGAAAGAGTCTTAGCCTTACTTCATTTTGTAAGCAAACATACATAGCTAGCTACCTCTGCTAATGGACAAAGTTGAGCCCAGTGGACTACGTAGGTTACACTTAAGGGTCCTTACGTGACTGGGATTAGCGGAGGCTGACTGAGCAGCACTTCAGGAAACATCAATAATTAAGTGGCTAATAATCATGGAACTTGGGAGGGGTCTGTTTATATCAATATTGCTACATATTAGATAAGAATGACCATATGGGGCAACTCACCTCTAATCCCTCTCCTCAATACTAATCTATAGAATTGCCATCCATAGACTTGTAACCCCCTGTAACCCCTTTCAAAGATAAGCACTCTGAACTAACACACTAGGACTATAAATCAACAATCAGATGAAGGAACAGCTACCTACCCTATTATTCATACAACTCAAGGAGCGATTATCTTATAGTTATTGGATTGCAAAGTGAATCATAATGAAGTATTGGCTTGAGGGCAGACAAATACTGTACTTGATTGGTGTCTTACTGGTGAGTAATGTGACAATAATGACCTCCATTCCAGTTCATGACTTCTGAACAAACCAATGCCAAGATGTGGATTGACCCTGATGTGTAATCAATAACCTTATTAGAAGTGAAACTTGATCTGACAATTGCAAGAAGGAACCTCACAGGAACCAGAAACACAGCATAATAATTTCCCAATGATAAATCTTGAATGTCAGTGGCAGATTCATATATTTCAAGGTTTACGAGGACAATGGGTATTTTTAACCAAGAATTACAAAAAAGTAATAAAAGGCAATGTTGGATGACACTTTGAGCTATTTCTTCCCACCAGCAATCACAGCAAAATGGACACATTCTGTCTGACAGGTCTGTCTTTGTCCTAATGAATATGTGCATGTAAACAATGTTTATGAGAACATTTAATGGGAGGAAATTCATTTCAGATGAAGGGCTACGGACCGCTTAACACGCAGCAGAGATGGTGTGCAGTTAAGGGGAGTTTGCTGCTTTAACAGTAATTTCGTGGGATCCACAAAACAACAATATTCTGTGATAGGGTTTGCATCAGGCAGCATTCCAACCATGCCTATAGAATAAGTGGTTAAACGCAGCTGCATTCAAATACAGTAGCGGTGCGTGGGTGAAATCACTGGGAAAGCCAAGCAACCTATATTATATATTACAACCTATGTGTTGTGATAATCACATTGTTTGCTCTATAACCTGTTAATTCATATGCCTTGCGACCATGATATATAGGCCTAAAGGCAGAGACAATAAGAAAATACAGTGGTTAAGTAAATTCAACCACACCTTTGTTATATCACAAAACCGGATAGCAACCTCTGTCCGGTGAAGTCCACAAAGCATATTGCATGTATAGTAAAAGACTACAGTAGTAATATGACCTACAGCATGGACAAGCAAGTTAATGTTTCCCACATTTTCGGACCACTAAACAACCATTGATTTAGAACTACAAAGAGTTACCACAAGTCGCAAAGAAAACAGAATTTGCCTAACCTATTCCAGCACAATTTCAAATTCAACATTTCAATATCATTAAATCACCTCTGCTTAGTCTAATACAGTGACAACTAAAAGATACCAAAAACTATTTAGCACAATCAAAGTAAGCTAAATATGATGTGGCTGTCCATGGTTCTGATTTCTGTGCGTGTGTGTGTGTGTGTGTGTGCGTTCGTGCAAGTAGAAAAACTTGTAGACTAGCCTTATTTGTAGAGAAACACCAATGCCATCCTCCTCTCTTTCCTGTTGATGAAACGGTCTATCACTCTGTCATACAGTACACGCTTGTATTTTTTGTTGTCCTAGGCTACCTGGCTAAAATGCTTGCTCGCTAGCCTACACTTCCAATCATGGGCAACGTTAAGCTAGTTAACATTTGCCTTCTACATCTAGCTACATATTGAACTTTCATACTCTCAGGCCAGAGGCACAATAATGTATTAATTAATGGTTGGTTCAGAATTGCTGTTATAATCATTGGCCAGTACGGAGAATCAACTAAAACTACAAGTCCAAATCCCTATCTCCATCCCCATGACTAATGTAGAAAAGGGCCAATTAGCTAGCCACCGGAAGACAAAAACACAACGAGATTGAACAATTCAACTTTTTCTGTCAATGATGTATGCTCTCAATGGGATTTGATAGGAGCGATGCCAAATCCAAACTGACATCCCTTGACACTTTCTTTTGGTGCACCAGGACCATTCACAGTTGAGCTCGCTCAGTTAAGCTCATTGCTGATAGGTACATTTTATATACTTTTTTTGTCAAGGGAGGCCAGATATTCGCTGGCTTCCCTTGCCTTCAATGCTACAGGGGGCAACAATGTCATAGTCGTTTGGACCAGACAGAATCAGATACGACCTACACATAGAAAAACAGAGGGGCACTGTTTGGCTCGCTCAGATGCTTCCTCTTGTGAGATACATTCAGCCTCTTGCGAATTTAAAATGATGAAACCCAGAGAGACAATTTGTTTTATTGGTACATTTTGTTGGGAAGCCTTGTTTCCCTTGGCATCCATGAATACACATCACTGTTCAAATAGGACATTGTCAGCGAATTTATAGGTGCAGAGAGAAACCTTGGCAGTGGCCCACTGACCAAACGAAACCCAACCAAATGATTTATCTACATGAGGCATGACAAGACAGTGTGCAGTCGGCCAAAGCTACTGACCACTCAATCAGAAAAGACACCAGAGACTTAAGAGCCAGGAGCCAAGGAATATTTTTTAACTAAAGACAGTTTCTCCTAGGCATGTTTTTTTTATTTATTCCTCACAAGGAACAGAGAGAGCTTTGTGGGCTATGTTTTCACTAAGATGGGAGTAAAAGCTGAAAGGTTGAGGGGTTACATATATCAACCATAAATATGATAACCAGAAAGAGTGGCTTCACTTAAACAAACCACTGCTGCGGCGCTGCTGAGTGGGCGATATATCAACAGACAAACCACAAGACACCAGGGAGTAGGCGTAGCCTTCGTTCCATGTATTCATCATTAAGAGTCCACATGATAATTTATTTTTTTAACATTATTACAACATGCTTTAACTGATAACATTCTCTATACTAACAAAGAGGGCATGACTTGTGTGTCCAAGCTCAAAATATACACGTAGGACATACAGTACTAATACGTCATCCACATTTAGACAAACTGCAACAGCAACAGGCACTACCCATTGGGCATAGACATCATTTCAAAGTCTTCATTTTTATTTCATTTTGGTTGACTTGTCAACTAAGGGATGGATCAAAATTGACAGAATGGTTACCTGGAGGAAAATGGGGGAGGGTCATGTTTTTTCAATTTCAGTCAAGGGGAGGACTCAGTATTTTTAAAATCTAGTCCAGGGGAGGGTCATGTCATTTGTAATTGATGAAATTTCAATATTTCTCAGTGTTTTAGAATTAGTTGCTGATTAGGGTATACACTGAGTTTACAAAACATTAAGAACACCTGCTCTTTCCATCATATAGTCTGACCAGGTGAATCCGGTGTTCCTTATATTCGGTATACTCAGTGTATATCGATGTGTGCTCGATGCTGCCCCTCGTCTCTGAATCTCCACTGGGTACCCAATATCAAGTGCACCTATAGGTTATAAGCTACTAAGTGCATGCTCGGAGAAGCACTGAGAAAAGTTATATTTCTAAGTTAGCTGCTGGGATGGTGTAAACACAACTAGTCTGCATTATACACTGCAATGGATGTTCCAACCATGAGCCCCGACCTGCTCTGCTCTTGCTCATCAAAAACATTTTTGTGTGCTGCCTAAACAATGGCTGTGCTGTATAAACCTACGGTTTGATTAGGCCTAGTCCAAAAAAATTAGTGCGGACTAGCCTATAGCCTATATTCTGTTCAGTTTGAGAAGGAGAGCGCGAAGATGAGAAGGAGGACCAGAGGTCAACTTGCTACTACTATAATGTTTCTTGCACGTGTTGTATTTATCAGTTATTGACCTCACAATAAGCCAGATTCTTACACTGTGGTGCTGGAACTTGAAGCAGCAGCCGATGCACAATCAATCTTAAATTGACAGCTCATGGTGCTGAAAGTAGGCAAATTCCAGTAGGCATAATTAATTTAAACCTTCTTCAATTTAATTTGACTTTACTAACAACAAGAGGGCTTTGTGTTGGAGCCTATTTCTTCCTATTTAAGAAATAATAGGTAGGCCTACATGTTTGACAGATCAAATTAGGATATAGCCTTCTATATACAGTTCAGGTCGGAAGTTTACATACACCTTAGCTAAATACATTTAAACTCAGTTTTTCACAATTTCTGACATTTAATCCTAGTAAAAAATCCCTGTCTTAGGTCACTTAGAATGTATTTTAAGAATGTATTTTAAGAACGTGAAATGTCAGAATAATAGTAGAGATAATTATTTATTTCAGCTTTCATTTCTTTCATCACATTCCCAGTGGGTCAGAAGCTTACACACACTCAATTAGTATTTGGTAGCATTGCCTTTAAATGGTTTAACTTGGGTCAAACGTTTTGGGTAGCCTTCCACAAGCTTCCCAAAATAAGTTGGGTGAATTTTGGCCCATTCCTCCTGACAAAGCTGGTGTAACTGAGTCAGGTTTGTAGGCCTCCTTGCTCGCACACACTTTTTCAGTTCTGCCCACAAATTTTCTATAGGATGGCGGTCAGAGCTTTGTGATGGCCACTCCAATACCTTGACTTTGTTGTCCTTAAGCCATTTTGCCACAACTTTGGAAGTAAGCTTTTGGGTCATTTTCCATTTGGAAGACCCATTTGCGACCAAGCTTTAACTTCCTGACTGATGTCTTGAGATGTTTCTTCAATATATACACAGAATTTTTCGTCCTCATGATGCCATCAATTTTGTGAAGTGCACCTCCTGCAGCAAAGATCCCTCACAACATGATGCTGCCACCCCGGTGATTCACAGTTGGGATGGTGTTCTTCACCTTGCAAGCATCCGCATTTTTACTCCAAACATAACAATGGTCATTATGGCCAAACAGTTCTATTTTTGTTTCATCAGACCAGAGGACATTTCTCCAAAAAGTTTGATCTTTGTCCCCATGTGGAGTTGCAAACCGTAGACTGGCTTTTTTATGGCGGTTTTGGAGCAGTGGTTTCTTCCTTGCTGAGCCCTGTCAGGTTATGTCTATATAGGACTCATTTTACTGTGGATATAGATACTTTGTACCTGTTTCCCCCAGCATCTTCACAAGGTCCTTTGCTGTTGTTCTGGGATTGATTTGCACTTTTAGCACCAAAGTACATTCATCTCTAGGAGACAGAACGTGTCTCCTTCCTGATCAGTGTGACGGCTACGTGGTCCCATGGTGTTTATACTTGCGTACTATTGTTTTTACAGATGAACGTGGTACCTTCAGGCATTTGGAAATTGCTCCCAAGAATGAACCAAACTTGTGGGTGTCTACAAAAACATTTCTGGGGTCTTGGCTGATTTCTTTTGATTTTCCCATGATGTCAAGCAAAGAGGCACTGAGTTTGAAGGTAGGCCTTGAAATACATCCACAGATACACCTCCAATTGACTTAAATTATACTAATTAGCCTTTCACAAGCTTCTAAAGCCATGACATAATTTTCTGGAATTTTCCAAGCTGTTTAAAGGCACAGTCAATTTAGTGTATGTAAACTTCTGACCAACTGGAAAAATTACTTGTGTCATGCACAAAGTAGATGTCCTAACCAACATGCCAAAACTATAGTATGTTAACAAGAAATGTATGGAGTGGTTGAAAAACAAGTTTTAATGATTCCAATCTAAGTGTATGTAAACTTCCGACTTCAACTGTACATAGATTTGTCAGTAAATTCCTCCACCCACCATGTACTCTTTAAATACCACACCTCCATGTCAGTGAAGGGCTACGGAGTTAAAAACAAGACTCAAATTAAGCGGTTATGAGAGAGTAGGCAGGTTACCTTACTGTTCTTGGACACAGAGACGATGGTGGTATGCTTAAAACATGTTGGTATTACAGACTCAGACAGATAGAGACACTTGTCAGTTGGTCTGCGCATGCTCGCAGTACACATCCTGGTAATCCGTCTGGCCCTGCATAGGCCTACCATTAGTTTTTTTAAATGGCAAAAAGCTTAAGATTTTAAAGAAAAGAAAACAGATCTGATTATATAAAGTGATGAATAACCGCACTTTGGTCCACTACTCTTTATGCTAAGATACAAGCTGTAAAATAAATGGGAAAGACTTGATTCAGATGCATATGGGAATATCATTATTTTGTTTATTTGACATTCAGAGGCTGAGCTACAACCTTCTATAGCTGAGGAAACAGAAAATAGACTTCTGTCACTATAAATTGATTAAGCTATTCACTATAAGTGTAACAGAAGATGTTTAAACCCAGTCGCCTTTTAGGGAAACACTTGTCAAATCAAATCACATTTTATTAGTTTCATGCGCCGAATTCAACAGGTGTAGTAGACCTTACAGTTAAATGCTTACTTAAAGCTCCTAACCAACAATGTAGTTAAAAAATAGGAATAAGAAATAAAAGTAACAAGTAGTTAAAGAACAACAGTAAAATAAGAATAGTGAGACTATATAAAGGGGCTAACGGTACAGAGTCAATGTGCGGGGCCACCGGTTAGTCGAGGTAAGTGAGGTAATATGTGTACATGCTGGTAGAGTTATTTAAGTGACTCTGCATAGATAACAACAGAGCGTAACAGCGGCAAAAAAGAGGGTGGGGGGCAATGCAATTAGTCTGGGTAGCCACTTGATTAGATGTTCAGGAGTCTTATGGGTTGGTGGAAAAAGCTGTTTAGAAGCCTCTTGGACCTAGACTTGGCGCTTCGGTACCGCTTATGACTAGGGTGGCTGGAGTCTTTGACAATTTTAGGGCCTTCCTCTGACAACGGCCGGTATAGAGGTCCTGGATGGCAGGAAGCTTGGCCCCAATGATGTACTGCGCCGTACGCACTACACTCTGTAGTGCCTTGTGGAAGGAGGCCGAGAAGTTGCCATACCAGGCAGTGATGCAACCAGTCAGGATGCTCTTGATGGTGCAGCTGTAGAACCTTTTCAGGATCTAGGGACCCATGCCAAATCTTTTCAGTCTCCTGATCGGGAAAAGGTTTTGTCGTGCCCTCTTCACAACTGTCTTGGTGTGTTTGGACCATGTTAGTTTGTTGGTGATGTGGACACCAAGGAACTTGAAGCTCTCAACCTGCTCCAGCCCCATCAATGAGAATGGGGGTGTTCTCAGTCCTATTTTTCCTGTAGTCTACAATCATCTCCTTTGTCTTGATCACATTGAGGGAGAGGTTGTTGTCCTGGCACCACACGGCCAGGTCTCTGACCTCCTCCCTATAGACTGCCTTGTCGTTGTCTATGATCAGGCTTACCACTGTTGTGTCATTGGCATACTTAATGATGGTGTTGGAGTAGTGCCTGGCCGTGCAGTCATGAGTGAACTCCAGGGGTACAGGAAGGGACAGAGAACGCACCCCTGAGGGGCCCCTGTGTTGAGGATCAGTGTGGCGAATGTGTTGTTACCTACCCTTACCACCCAGGGGTGGCCCGTCAGGAAGTCCAGGATCCAATTGCAAAGGGAGGTGTTTAGTCCCAGGGTCCTTAGCTTATTGATGAGCTTTGGGGGCACTATGGTGTTGAACACCGAGTTGCAGTCAATGAATAGCATTCTCACAATGGTGTTCCTTTTGACCAGGTGGGAAAGGGCAGTGTGGAGTGCAGTAGAGATTGCATCATCTGTGGATCTGTTAGGGCGGTATGCACATTGGAGTGGGTCTAGGGTTTCTTGGATAATGGTGTTTATGTGAGACATGACCATCATTTCAAAGCACTTCATGGCTACAGACGTGAGTGTTACGGGTCAGTAGTCATTTAGGCAGGTTACCTTACTGTTCTTGGACACAGGGACGATGGTGGTATGCTTAAAACATGTTGGTATTACAGACTCAGACAGATAGAGACACTTGCCAGTTGGTCAGCGCATGCTCGCAGTACACATCCTGGTAATCCGTCTGGCCCTGCATCCTTGTGAATGTTGACCTGTTTAAAGGTCTTACTTACATCGGCTGCAGAGAGCGTGATCACGAAGTCGTTCGGAACAGCTGGTGCTCTCATGCATGTTTCAGTGTTATTTGCCTCCCTGCGAGCATAGAAGTAGTTTAGCTCGTCTGGTAGGCTTGTGTCACTGGGCAGCTCTCGGCTGTGCTTCCCTTTGTAGTAGGTAATGGTTTGCAAGCCCTGCCACATCCGAAGAGCGTCGGAGCCGGTGTAGTACGATTCGATCTTAGTCCTGTATTGACACTTTGCCTGTTTGATAGTTCGTCAGAGGGCATTGCAGGACTTCTTATAAACTTCCAGGTTAAAAAGTCTTGCTCCTTGAAAGCGGCAGCTCTAGCCTTTAGCTCAGTGCGGATGTTGCCTGTAATCCATGGCTTTTGGTTGGGGGATGTACGTTTGGTCATTGTGGGGACGACGTCATTGATGCCCTTATTGATGAAGCCAATGACTGATGTGGTGTACTCCTCAATGCCATAGGAAGAATCCCAGAACATATTCCAGTCTGTGCTAGCAAAACAGTCCTGTAGCATCTGCTTCATCTGACCACTTATTTATTGACCGAGTCAATGGTGCTTCCTGCATTAATTTTTGCTTGTAAGCAGGAATAAGGAGGATAGAATTATGGTCAAATTTGCCAAATGGACGGTGAGGGAGAGCTTTGTATGCGTCTCTGTGTGTGGCGTAAAGGTGGTCTAGAGTTTCTTTCTCTCTGGATGCACATTTAACATGCTGATAGAAATGTGGTATAACAGATTTAATTTTCCTTGCATTAAAGTCCACGGCCACTAGGAGTGCCGCCTCTGGATGAGCGTTTTCCTATTTGCCTATGGCGGAATACAGCTCCTTGAGTTTGGTCTTAGTGCCAGCATCGGTCTGTGGTATGTAGACAGCTACGAAAAATACAGATGAAAACTCTCGGTAGATAGTGTGGTCTACAGCTTATCATGAGATACTCTTACCTCAGGCGAGCAAATCCTCGATACTTCCTTAGATATCGTGCACCAGCTGTTTTTTTAACATATATGAATAGTCCGCCACCCCTTGTCTTACAAGACGCAGCTGTTATATTATGCCGATACAGCGTACAACCAGCCAGCTGTAAGTTAATAATTTTGTCATTCAGCCACGACTCCGTGAACCATAACATATTACAGTTTTTAAATGTTCCGTTGGTAGTTTAATCTTCCTCATATGTCGTCGATTTTATTTTCCAATGATTGCACGTTAGCTAGTAGAACGGAAGGCACAGGGGGTTTATTCGATTGCCTATGAATTCTCAGAAGGCAGTTCGACCTCTGTCCTCCGTTTCTCTGTCGTCTCTTCACACAAATTACGGGGATTTTGGCTTGTTCCCGGGAAAGCAGTATGTCGTTCACGTCGAGCTCGTCAGACTCGTTAAAGAAAATAAAAAGCTTCTGCCAGTTTGTGGTGAGTAATCGCTGTTCTGATGTCCAGAAGTTATTTTCGGTCATAAGAGACGGTAGCAGCACCATTGTGTACAAAATAAGTTTAAGAAAAGTTACAAACAACGCAAAAAAACAAACATAAAAACACAATCGGTTAGGAGCACGTAAAATGTCAGCCATCTCCTCCGTGGCCGTCTTCTCTCGTTGAATTAAACCAGGGAAGAAGAGTAGCAAGAAGTTAAAGCTTAACTGTTCTGCGTTGGTAGGCCTACTCTGTCTAGGGTGGAAAGGTAGATCTAACTTTTGAAAGTACCATGCTCAGATACCTAATGATGTCTCAGATTGTATTATTTGCAAACAGGGACAGTTTCATTGCAAACAAGACACACTGATTTGCTGTTGGAGAAATATGATAAGATGAACACATATACAGTGGGGCAAAAAAGTATTTAGTCAGCCACCAATTGTGCAAGTTCTCCCACTTAAAAAGATGAGAGGCCTGTCATGTTCATCAGAGGTACACTTCAACTATGACAGACAAAATGAGAAAACAAATCCAGAAAATCACATTGTAGGATTTTTTATGAATTTATTTGCAAATTATGTTTTATACTGAGCAAAAATACAAACGCAACATGCAACAATTTCAACAATTTGACTGAGTTACAGTTCAAGGAAATCAGTCAATTGAAATAAATTTATTAGGCACTAATCTATGAATTTCACTTGACTGAACAGGGGCACAGCCATGGGTGAGCCTGGGAGGGCATAGGTCCACCCACTGGGGAGTCAGGCCCAGCCAATCAGAATTTGTTTCCCCCCACAAAAGCACATTATTACAGACAGAACATACTCATCAGTTTCATCAGCTGTCTGGGTGGCTGGTCAAAGACAATCCCACAGTTGAAGAAGACGGATGTGGATGTCCTGGGCTGGCGTGGTTACACGTGGTCTGCAGTTGTGAGGCCGGTTGGACGTACTGCCAAATTCTCTAAAACGACGGAGGCGGCTTATGGTAGAGAAATTAACATGAAATTCTCTGGCAACAGCTCTGGTGGGCATTCCTGCAGTCAGTATCTCAATTGCATGCTCCCTCAAAACTTGAGACATCTATGGAATTGTGTTGTGTGACAAAACCACACATTTTAGAGTGGCCTTTTATTGTCCCCAGCACAAAGTGCACTTGTGTAATGATGCTGTTTAATCATCTTCGTGATATGCCACACCTGTCAGGTGGATGGATTATCTTGGCAAAGGAGAAATGTTCACTAACAGGGATGTAAACAAATTTGTGCACAGTATTTGAGAGAAATAAGCTTTTTGTGCATATGAAAAAATTCAGGTATTTTTTATTTAAGCTCATGAAACATGGGACCAACACTTTAAATGTTACGTTTATATTTTTGTTCAGTATATTTTGTGTATGGGGAAGGGTTACTTTTCTTTTAAGTATCCAGGGAGGGTTTAAGTCAAATATATTTTGGTGAAGGGAGGCCCATCCATTTTCATTTCAGTGAGGTCTTATTAAATAACGTTCACTACCTAATGTGAACTCAAAATTAAATCAACAAAACATTTCACAATGTCATTGGTTTTAGTTTAAAAGTTGGGTGGAAAAATACAAAATTCCCTTAACCTCTTGAAGCTAGGGGGCACTATTTTTATGTTTGGAAAAATAACGTCCCAAAGTAAACGGCCTATTTCTCAGGACCAGATGCTAGAATATGCGTATAATTGACAGATTAGTATAGAAAACACTCTAAAGTTTCCAAAACTGTCAAAATATTGTCTGTGAGTATAAC